>NW_024060308.1:115419-155419 GCF_016432855.1 Salvelinus namaycush
TGTATGTTTTAGTAGTGTGTGTGTATGTGTGTTGTAGTGGTGTGTGTGTGTGTGTGTGTGTGTGTGTGTGTGTGTGTGTGTGTGTGTGTGTGTGTGTGTGTGTGTTTGTGTTTTAGTAGAGTTTGTGTATGTGTGTTTTAGTAGTGTGTGTGTGTGTGTGTTTTTTAGTAGTGTGTGTGTATGTGTGTTGTAGTGGTGTGTGTGTGTGTGTGTTTTAGTAGAGTGTGTGTAAGTATGTTTTAGTAGTGTGTGTGTATGTATGTTTTAGTAGTGTGTGTGTGTGTTTTAGTAGTGTGTGTGTATGTGTGTTGTAGTGGTGTGTGTGTGTGTGTGTGTGTGTGTGTGTGTGTGTTTTAGTAGTGTTTGTGTATGTGTGTTTTAGTAGTGTGTGTGTGTGTTTTAGTAGTGTGTGTGTATGTGTGTTGTAGTGGTGTGTGTGTGTGTGTGTGTGTGTTTTAGTAGTGTGTGTGTATGTGTGTTGTAGTGGTGTGTGTGTGTGTGTGTGTGTGTTTTAGTAGAGTGTGTGTATGTATGTTTTAGTAGTGTGTGTGTATGTGTGTTGTAGTGGTGTGTGTGTGTGTGTGTGTGTGTGTGTGTGTGTGTGTGTGTGTGTGTGTGTGTGTGTGTGTGTGTGTGTTTTAGTATTGTGTGTGTATGTGTGTTGTAGTGGTGTGTGTGTGTGTGTGTGTGTGTATGTATGTTTTAGTAGTGTGTGTGTGTATGTGTGTTGTAGTGGTGTGTGTGTGTGTGTGTGTGTGTGTGTGTGTGTGTGTGTGTGTGTGTGTGTGTGTGTGTGTGTGTTTTAGTAGTGTGTGTGTATGTGTGTTGTAGTGGTGTGTGTGTGTGTGTGTTGTAGTGGTGTGTGTGTGTGTGTTGTTGGAGTGGTGTGTGTGTGTTGTAGTGGTGTGTGTGTGTTGTAGTGGTGTGTGTGTGTGTTGTAGTGGTGTGTGTGTGTGTGAGCTTTTTTATGTCCAGTATGAAGGAAGTTAGAGGTAGTTTTGCTTCCAGCCATTGCGCTAAAGCTAGTTAGCATTGTCTGGTGCAAGTACCTCTAACTTCCTTCAACCTGGAGACACAGAGACATACAAATGGTCTCCACTAGTTCATCTGACTCTGGGGAAGTAAATAAAGGGCCTCATTGCCACAATCCCGAAGTCTCCCTTTAACTAAAACACTCTAATTCCAATGCTCCAGGTGGTTAGTCAGCACAGATCTAGGATCAGCCAACCCTCCCTAGAGAATTCTCGTCAGTTATAGTCACAGCTGTGTACATCCCACCCCCTCTCTCCTTCTCAGTAGCTGACGTGAGTAAAACATTTAAAGATGTTAACCCTCGCAGGGTTGCTGGCCCAGACGGCATCCCTAGCCTCAGAGCATGCGCAGACCAGCTGGCTGGTGTGTTAACACTCCCTATCCCAGTCTGTTGTCCCCATATGCTTCAAGATGGCTACCATTGTTTCTGTACCCAAGAAGGCAAAGCTAACTGAATGACTAAATGACTACCGCCTGTAGCACTCACTTCTGTCATCATGAAGCGCTTTGAGAGACTAGTCAAGGATCATATCACCTCCATCTTACCTGCCACCCTAGACCCACTTCAATTTGTATACCGCCCCAACAGGTCCACAGATGACACAATCGCCATCACACTGCACACTGCCCTATCCCATCTAGACAAAAAGAATACCTATGTAAGAATGCTGTTCATTGACTACAGCTCAGCATTCAACACCATAGTATCCTCCAAGCTCATCATCAAGCTGGAGGCCCTGGGTCTGAACCCCTCCCTGTGCAATTGGGTCCTGGACTTTCTGACGGGCCGCCCCCAGGTGGTGAGGGTAGGTAACAACTTTCCAACCTCGCTGACCCTCAACACTGGGGCCCCACAAGGGTGTGTGCTCAGCCCTCTCCTGTATTTTATACTATTGCATCTTGCCTATGCCGCTCGGCCATCACTCATCCATATACTTATGTACATATTCTCATTCACCCCTTTAGATTTGTGTGTATCAGGTAGTTGTTGGGGAATTGTTAGATTACTTGTTAGATATTACTGCATTGTTGGAACTAGAAGCACAAGCATTTCGCTACACTCGCATTAACATCTGCTAACCATGTGTATGTGACCAATAAAATGTGATTTGATTGAATCAATAGGAGGTGCGATGTAAAACTGGCCTTAGATCAGTTTATGGGGTCAACCAAGACTGTTGACCCTGCTATTCTTTAATTGATAGATGACAGTCCTTCTTCCTAAACCTAATAAGCATAGCCAGGCTAAACCTAATGAGGTTTGCTGATTTAAAATCGCTAGCAAATGTTAGTCTCTGCTAGCGTGATGCCAAAAGCTAAAGAGTAAACAGATCAGGGGTTGGGTAGCAGGCCAGGCTAAGCTAGGCTAGGCTAGGCTAAGCTAACAACACACAAGGCTACATCTGTCTCTACTGCTGTGGACTCATCTCTTTGATGAGCTCACAGACTCAGAACACAGGCACGCATGTACACACACACTCTCTCTCTCTCTCTCTCGCTTTCTCTCTCTCTCCCTCTTTCTCTCTCTCCCTCTGTCTCTCCGGAGGCCAAATCGCCCGGTCTTCTCCTATCCACCAGATGTTTCAGATCATTTCACTTTGCCTCCTGGTTTGGTGGCCATGTTTATTTGAATGGAGAGATACAACAACCTCTGTCTTCAACTCAACGATCTCTTTTAGAACCAGTTTAAACACTCGTTCTTTCTCCTCAAACGATCTCTTTTAGAACCAGTTTAAACACTCGTTCTTTCTCCTCAAACTATCTCTTTTAGAACCAGTTTAAACACTCGTTCTTTCTCCTCAAACTATCTCTTTTAGAACCAGTTTAAACACTCGTTCTTTCTCCTCAAACTATCTCTTTTAGAACCAGCTCAAACACTCGTTCTTTCTCCTCAAACTATCTCTTTTAGAACCAGTTTAAACACTCGTTCTTTCTCCTCAAACGACCTCTTTTAGAACCAGTTTAAACACTCGTTCTTTCTCCTCAAACGATCTCTTTTAGAACCAGTTTAAACACTCGTTCTTTCTCCTCAAACGATCTCTTTTAGAACCAGTTTAAACACTCGTTCTTTCTCCTCAAACTATCTCTTTTAGAACCAGTTTAAACACTCGTTCTTTCTCCTCAAACTATCTCTTTTAGAACCAGTTCAAACACTCGTTCTTTCTCCTCAAACTATCTCTTTTAAAACTATTACCAACATACATTCTTTCACCTCTGTGTGGTGTGGTGTGTGGAGTCCCAGCCAACTAGGAATACAGTGTCAGATGAGATGCAACAGCCTCAAATTCAATTTGTTGACAGGGAGCCATTGTGGTGCTGACTGCTGTGGCTGTAGCTGAGCCATCTAGGGCTGTTCTGTCTTGTGCCCAGTCCAATTAGTAACCTGTTCAATCACATTTATGTCCTCCAGGCAGGGGGAAACATGTGACTCAGGGTAGAAGTAGCAAATGTTCATCAAGATTGTTCAAAGGTTTAAAAAAACGATTTTAATAAATGCAACAGTTGGACAATGTTGGACAATACTGCAAACGTTTAGAATGTTTTTAAACCCAGCAGATATTAACTGAATTATAGCACATAAACAACATTGTACTGGCACGGACAAATAAAGAAAAGCGTTCTGGCTTTTTGGTGGAAAATCCAGTTGACATTTTTTTGGTAAAATAAAATCTTCTTCTAATGCTCTCATTTTTTTCATGTTATATCAGGTATTGTTTTTATACTTTGTGATAAGATAAAGAATATTATATGTGCCTTATTTGCATATATTGTATATAGCACCTTCATAAAGTATTCACATCCCTTAACGTGTTCAACATTGTGTTGTGTTACAGGCTGAATTTAAAATGGATTAAATAGTGATTTTTTGGGGTCAATGACCAAATATCCCACCATGTCAAAGTGTAATTATTTTTTCCCGGAATTTTTACAGATTAGTAAAAAATGTAGAGCTGAAATGTCTTGAGTATTCAACCTCGTTGTTATGGAAACGCCTAAATAAGTTCAGGAGTAAAAATGTGATTAACAAGTCACATAATAAGTTGAATTGACTCACTCTGTGCAATAATAGTGTTTAACATGAGTTTTGAATGACTTCCTCATCTCTGTACCCCACACATATAATTATCTGTAAGGTCCCTCAGTCGAGCAGTGAATTTCAAACACAGATTCAACCACAAAGACGAGGGAGGTTTTCCAATGCCTCGCAAAGAAGGGCACCTAATGGTAGATGGGTAAAAATGTAAAAAAGCAGACATTGAATATCCCTTTGAACATGGGATATTATTAATCACACTTTGGATGGTGTATCAATACACCCAGACACTACAAAGATACAGACGTCCTTCCTAACTCAGTTGACGGAGAGGAAGGAAACCACTCAGGGATTTCACCATGAGGCCAATGGTGACTTTAGAACAGTTACAGAGTTTAACGGCTGTGATAGGAGAAAACTGAGGATGGAGCAACAACATTGTAGTTACTCCACAATACTAACCTAAATGACAGAGTAAAAAGAAGGAAGTTTGTACAGAATAAAAATATTCCAAAACATGCATCCTGTTTGCAATAAAGCACTTAACAGGAAAAAACTAAATGGCACAAGCAAGAGTGGGAAAAGACCCCAGAGTAAAATGAACACAATCAATCCAGCGAGATTAAAGTGACGAGCGGATTTTGCTCCCCTCAAACACAGGAAATCGATGGCTGAAAAAGACAGATCCTTAGACGGGTGGGGTATTCACACTGCTAATAGAAGGTTCCACAACGGCAGCTTTCAGTTCCTCCCCTTCCTGAAGGACATTAAAGGAGAATGGAAACACTAGGATTTAGAACGGCAGCTTTCAGTTCCTCCCCTTCCTGAAGGACATGAACCTCTCTGGGATATGTGGGACGCTTGCGTCCCACTTGGCCAATAGCCAGGGAAAATGTAGAGCGCCAAATAAATAAAAAATATATAAAATCAAACTTTCATTAAATCACACATATAAGATACCAAATTAAAGCTACACTCGTTGTGAATCTAGCCAACATGTCAGATTTCAAAAAGGCTTTTCGGCGAAAGCATAAGATGCTATTATCTGATGATAGCACAACAGTAAACAAAGAGAGTGTAGCATATTTCAACCCTGCAGGCGCAACACAAAACGCAGAAATAAAATATAAATCATGCCTTACCTTTGACGAATTTCTTTTGTTGGCCCTCCAATATGTCCCATAAACATCACAAATGGTCCTTTTGTTCGATTAATTCCATCCATATATGTCCAAAATGTCCATTTATTTGGCGCGTTTGATCCAGAAAAAAACTGCTTCCAATTTGCGCAACGTCACTACAAAATATCTAAAAAATTACCTCTAAACTTTGCCAAAATATTTCAAACTACTTTTGTAATACAACTTAAGGTATTTGTAAACGTTAATAATCGATCAAATTGAAGACGGGTCTATCTGTTTTCAATACAGGATGACAACAAACTAACGATACTTTTCTAGTCTTGCGCAACTCTCAAACAGTACACATAATGTTACACTGATTCCAGATGACCGTTCTTCTTCATTGCACAAAGGAATAACCTCAACCTATTTCCAAAGACTGGTGACATCCAGTGGAAGCGGTAGGAACTGCAAACAGGTTGATTAGAAATCTAGTATCCCAATGAAACTCATTGAACAGACGGTGACCTCAAAAAAAAAAAAGGTTAGTCCTTGGGGTTTTGCCTGCTACATAAGTTCTGTGATACACACAGACATGATTCAAACAGTTTTAGAAACTTCAGAGTGTTTTCCATCCAAATCTACTAATAATATGCATATCTTATATTCTGGGGATGAGTAGAAGGAAGTTGAAATTGGGCACGCTATTTATCCAGAAGTGAAAATGCTGCCCCCTATCCTAGAGAAGTTAAAGGGGAATGGAAACACTAGGATTTAGAACGGCAGCTTTCAGTTCCTCCCCTTCCTGAAGGACATTAAAGGGGAATGGAAACACTAGGATTCAGAACGGCAGCTAACTGGTACTGTAAAGTGTTTCCATTCCCCTTTAAGATCACGACTCTACAAGGAACTAGGGTGGTATGTGGGGTTATCTGTGTGTGTGTGTGTGTGTGTGTGTGTGTGTGTGTGTGTGTGTGTGTGTGTGTGTGTGTGTGTGTGTGTGTGTGTGTGTGTGTGTGTGTGTGCGCGCCGTGGTGTTATCATTGCGTGTGTGTCTGGATAAGACCGTGTTCATGTATCTGATCTGAAAAGAGAGCAACCAATGTATTGACCAGTGTATAAAAGCCATATGATGGATGAGAGAAGACAGGGTGCTGGTAACCTGATCTTAGACCGGTTGTTCTGGGTCATTCTGGGGTCATTCTGGAATTACTGATGCTAGGTCTATACCCAAATGGCATCCTAACAACACATCCTCCACGCTAATCCTCAATACGGGGGCCCCTCAGGGGTGCGTGCTCAGTCCCCTCCTGTACTCCCTATTCACTCATGACTGCATGGCCAGGCATGACTACAACACCATCATTAAGTTTGCCGATGACACAACAGCGGTAGACTTGATCACCGACAACGATGAGACAGCCTATAGGGAGGTGGTCAGAGACCTGGCCGTGTGGTGCCAGGACAACAACCTCTCCCTCAACGTGGTCAAGACAAATGAGATGATTGTGGACTACAGGAAAAGGAGGACCGTGCATGCCCCCATTCTCATCGATGGGGCTGCTGTGGAGCAGGTTGAGAGCTTCAAGTTCCTTGGTGTCCACATCACCAACAAACTATCATGGTCCAAACACACCAAGACAGTCTTGAAGAGGGCACGACAACGCCTTTTCCCCCTCAGGAGACTGAAAAGAATTGGCATGGGTCCTCAGATCCTCAAAAACTTCTACAGCTGCACCATCGAGAGCATCCTGACTGGTTGCATCACTGTATGGTATGGCAACTGCTCGGCCTCTGACAGAGGGTAGTGCGTACGGCCTAGTACATCACAGGGGCCAAGCTTCCTGCCAGTCAGGACCTCTATATCAGGCGGTGTCAGAGGAAAGCCCTAAAAATTGTCAAAGACTCCAGCCACCCTAGTCATAGACTGTTCTCTCTGCTACCGCACAGCAAGCGGTACCTGAGCACCAAGTCTAGGTCCAAGAGGGTTCTGAACAGTTTCTATCCCCGACCTCCCGGGTGGCGCAGTGGTCTAGGGCACTGCATCGCAGTGCTAGCTGCGCCACAAGAGTCTCTGGGTTCGCGCCCAGGCTGGGCTGGGTTCGCGCCCAGGCTCTGTCGCAGCCGGCCGCAACCGGGAGGTCCGTGGGGCGACGCACAATTGTCATAGCGTCGTCCGGGTTAGGGAGGGTTTGGCCGGTAGGGATATCCTTGTCTCAGTATGTAAAATGGAATGTAATGTAAAATGGAATAAAAATGTATGCACTCTACTGTAAGTCGCTCTGGATAAGAGCGTCTGCTAAATGACTAAAATGTAAATGTAAATAAGACTCCTGAACAGCTAAACAAAGGGCTACCCAGACCCCTCTTTTATTTACATTTACATTACATTTAAGTCATTTAGCAGACGCTCTTATCCAGAGCGACTTATAAATTGGTGCATTCACCTTATGATATCCAGTGGAGCAACCACTTTACAAT
Source organism: Salvelinus namaycush (assembly GCF_016432855.1). NCBI lineage: Eukaryota > Metazoa > Chordata > Actinopteri > Salmoniformes > Salmonidae > Salvelinus > Salvelinus namaycush. The sequence goes on from NW_024060308.1 coordinate 123,088, forward strand.
AGTGCATCTAAATCTTTTAAGGGGGGGGGGGGGGGGGGGGGGGTTAGAAGGATTACTTTATCCTATCCTAGGTATTCCTTAAAGAGGTGGGGTTTCAGGTGTCTCCGGAAGGTGGTGATTGACTCCGCTGACCTGGCGTCGTGAGGGAGTTTGTTCCACCATTGGGGTGCCAGAGCAGCGAACAGTTTTGACTGGGCTGAGCGGGAACTGTACTTCCTCAGAGGTAGGGAGGCGAGCAGGCCAGAGGTGGATGAGCGCAGTGCCCTTGTTTGGGTGTAGGGCCTGATCAGAGCCTGAAGGTACGGAGGTGCCGTTCCCCTCACAGCTCCGTAGGCAAGCACCATGGTCTTGTAGCGGATGCGAGCTTCAACTGGAAGCCAGTGGAGAGAGCGGAGGAGCGGGGTGACGTGAGAGAACTTGGGAAGGTTGAACACCAGACAGCGTTCTGGATGAGTTGTAGGGGTTTAATGGCACAGGCAGGGAGCCCAGCCAACAGCGAGTTGCAGTAATCCAGACGGGAGATGACAAGTGCCTGGATTAGGACCTGCGCCGCTTCCTGTGTGAGGCAGGGTCGTACTCTGCGAATGTTGTAGAGCATGAACCTACAGGAACGGGTCACCGCCTTGATGTTAGTTGAGAACGACAGGGTGTTGTCCAGGATCACGCCAAGGTTCTTAGCACTCTGGGAGGAGGACACAATGGAGTTGTCAACCGTGATGGCGAGATCATGGAACGGGCAGTCCTTCCCCGGGAGGAAGAGCAGCTCCGTCTTGCCGAGGTTCAGCTTGAGGTGGTGATCCGTCATCCACACTGATATGTCTGCCAGACATGCAGAGATGCGATTCGCCACCTGGTTATCAGAAGGGTGAAAGGAGAAGATTAATTGTGTGTCGTCTGCATAGCAATGATAGGAGAGACCATGTGAGGATATGACAGAGCCAAGTGACTTGGTGTATAGCGAGAATAGGAGAGGGCCTAGAACAGAGCCCTGGGGGACACCAGTGGTGAGAGCACGTGGTGCGGAGACAGATTCTCGCCACGCCACCTGGTAGGAGCGACCTGTCAGGTAGGACGCAATCCAAGCGTGGGCCGCGCCGGAGATGCCCAACTCGGAGAGGGTGGAGAGGAGGATCTGATGGTTCACAGTATCAAAGGCAGCCGATAGGTCTAGAAGGATGAGAGCAGAGGAGAGAGAGTTAGCTTTAGCAGTGCGGAGCGCCTCCGTGACACAGAGAAGAGCAGTCTCAGTTGAATGACTAGTCTTGAAACCTGACTGATTTGGATCAAGAAGGTCGTTCTGAGAGAGATAGCAGGAGAGCTGGCCAAGGACGGCACGTTCAAGAGTTTTGGAGAGAAAAGAAAGAAGGGATACTGGTCTGTAGTTGTTGACATCGGAGGGATCGAGTGTAGGTTTTTTCAGAAGGGGTGCAACTCTCGCTCTCTTGAAGACGGAAGGGACGTAGCCAGCGGTCAAGGATGAGTTGATGAGCGAGGTGAGGTAAGGGAGGAGGTCTCCGGAAATGGTCTGGAGAAGAGAGGAGGGGATAGGGTCAAGCGGGCAGGTTGTTGGGCGGCCGGCCGTCACAAGACGCGAGATTTCATCTGGAGAGAGAGGGGAGAAAGAGGTCAAAGCACAGGGTAGGGCAGTGTGAGCAGAACCAGCGGTGTCGTTTGACTTAGCAAACGAGGATCGGATGTCGTCGACCTTCTTTTCAAAATGGTTGACGAAGTCATCCGCAGAGAGGGAGGAGGGGGGGGGGGGGAGGATTCAGGAGGGAGGAGAAGGTGGCAAAGAGCTTCCTAGGGTTAGAGGCAGATGCTTGGAATTTAGAGTGGTAGAAAGTGGCTTTAGCAGCAGAGACAGAAGAGGAAAATGTAGAGAGGAGGGAGTGAAAGGATGCCAGGTCCGCAGGGAGGCGAGTTTTCCTCCATTTCCGCTCGGCTGCCCGGAGCCCTGTTCTGTGAGCTCGCAATGAGTCGTCGAGCCATGGAGCAGGAGGGGAGGACCGAGCCGGCCTGGAGGATAGGGGACATAGAGAGTCAAAGGATGCAGAAAGGGAGGAGAGGAGGGTTGAGGAGGCAGAATCAGGAGATAGGTTGGAGAAGGTTTGAGCAGAGGGAAGAGATGATAGGATGGAAGAGGAGAGAGTAGCGGGGGAGAGAGAGCGAAGGTTGGGACGGCGCGATACCATCCGAGTAGGGGCAGAGTGGGAAGTGTTGGATGAGAGCGAGAGGGAAAAGGATACAAGGTAGTGGTCGGAGACTTGGAGGGGAGTTGCAATGAGATTAGTGGAAGAACAGCATCTAGTAAAGATGAGGTCAAGCGTATTGCCTGCCTTGTGAGTAGGGGAGGAAGGTGAGAGGGTGAGGTCAAAAGAGGAGAGGAGTGGAAAGAAGGAGGCAGAGAGGAATGAGTCAAAGGTAGACGTGGGGAGGTTAAAGTCACCCAGAACTGTGAGAGGTGAGCCATCCTCAGGAAAGGAACTTATCAAGGCGTCAAGCTCATTGATGAACTCTCCAAGGGAACCTGGAGGGCGATAAATGATAAGGATGTTAAGCTTGAAAGGGCTGGTAACTGTGACAGCATGGAATTCAAAGGAGGCGATAGACAGATGGGTCAGGGGAGAAAGAGAGAATGTCCACTTGGGAGAGATGAGGATCCCAGTGCCACCACCCCGCTGACCAGAAGCTCTCGGGGTGTGCGAGAACACGTGGGCAGACGAGGAGAGAGCAGTAGGAGTAGCAGTGTTATCTGTGGTAATCCATGTTTCCGTCAGTGCCAAGAAGTCGAGGGACTGGAGGGAAGCATAGGCTGAGATGAACTCTGCCTTGTTGGCCGCAGATCGGCAGTTCCAGAGGCTGCCGGAGACCTGGAACTCCACGTGGGTCGTGCGCGCTGGGACCACCAGGTTAGAGTGGCAGCGGCCACGCGGTGTGAAGCGTTTGTATGGTCTGTGCAGAGAGGAGAGAACAGGGATAGACAGACACATAGTTGACAGGCTACAGAAGAGGCTACGCTAATGCAAAGGAGATTGGAATGACAAGTGGACTACACGTCTCGAATGTTCAGAAAGTTAAGCTTACGTTGCAAAAATCTTATTGACTAAAATGATTAAAATGATACAGTACTGCTGGCTGGTGAAGTAGGCTAGCTAGCAGTGGCTGCGTTGTTGACATCGTTCCGTTGTAATGTATTATTAGTTTCTACAGTGCTGCTAGTCGGTAGAAGTTGACTAGCTAGCTAGCAGTTGTTGACTTAGTAGGAGAACGGTGGCGCGGCGCGGCGGACGAAAATAGCTGGCTAGCTAACCGCGATAATTACTCTAAACTACACAATTATCTTAGATACAAAGACAGCAAAGACAACTATGTAGCTAGCTAACACTACACTAATCAAATCGTTCCGTTGTAATGTATTAGTTTCTACAGTGCTGCTAGTCGGTAGAAGTTGACTAGCTAGCTAGCAGTTGTTGACTAGGTAGGAGAACGGTGGCGCGGCGCGGCGGACGAAAATAGCTGGCTAGCTAACCGCGATAATTACTCTAAACTACACAATTATCTTAGATACAAAGACAGCAAAGACAACTATGTAGCTAGCTAACACTACACTAATCAAGTCGTTCCGTTGTAATGTAATAGTTTCTACAGTGCTGCTATTCGGTAGAAGTTGGCTAGCTGGCTAGCTAGCAGTGTTGACTACGTTAGAAGGACGAAAATAGCTGGCTAGCTAACCTCGATAATTACTCTAAACTACACAATTATCTTTGATACAAAGACGGCTATGTAGCTAGCTAAGAAAAATTGCTCAGATCAAACAAATCAAACCGTTGTACTGTAATGAAATGTAATGAAATGAAATGTAATATTGCCTGTAGAGCGAAGCGAAGTGCGACTACTCGCTCCAACCCGGAACCCGGAACTGCTGCTACTCTGTTTATTATCTATGCATAGTCACTTTAACTCTACCTACATATACATGTACATATTACCTCAATTACCTCGACTAACTGGTACCCCCTTGCCTAGTTAAATAAAGGTTAAATAAATAACAAAAATACATAGCCTCTCTACTGTTATTTTACTGCTGCTCTTTAATTATTTGTTATTTGTTATTTTTTACTTAACACTTATTTTTCTTAACTGCATTGTTGGTTAAGGGCTTGTAAATAAGCGTTTCACTGTAAGGTATTCGTGACTAATAAAATGTGATTTGATTTAATCCCTATACAGTGTACTACTTTAGACTAGAACCCATAAGGCTAAGTAGTGCACGATGTAGAGAATAGGGTGCTAGTTGAGATGTACCCTAAAGCGGGGTAAAGGGAAGCTGGAGGGGCAGAGGTGGGAGGTAATCTGATTCTGGACCTGTAGCTACTGCTGGGCGGGATTAAGAGGGGTCATGGGTTAAGGGTTGTCAGGGCGATGCCAGTCACTTCCTGGTACTAAACCTTAGTAGAGTCCAAGACCCCTGGTGATCACACACACACAGTCATTGTACCAAACCACACAGAGCCAGCCCAGTCCCATGACTTACTGACCCGGTGACGAGGTAGTTTACTGAGACAACACATCCTAGCTGTCCAGCTGCTGAGGCCTGCTGCAGTAACGCTGGCTGGAATGTAGGTGAGGAGGGTGAGAAGGGGGGAGGTGAAGAGGGATAGTGTATATGTGTGTGTCGGTGTGTGTGAAGAGTTCTGAGATTACCTTGTCCCGTGACCTGTTCCTTCCTGTCTCACCCCAAAACACTAATCTCTCACACACACACACGCACACGCACACACACACACACACACTCACACACACACACACACACACACACACACACACACACACACACACACACACACACACACACACGTACCCTAGCTTTTGGTTCTCATGAATGCCGGTTAACACAGTGGCAAACAGGTACACACACACACACACACCCAACCACATACACACAGACACACACACTAACAGGTACACACACACACCCAACCACATACACACACACTAACAGGTACACACACACACACACCCAACCACATACACACAGACACACACACTAACAGGTACCGCACGGCGCTGCCAAGTTGTTCATCCATTAAAGAGCGGCATTTGGCAGGACATCAGTGAACCGTACCCAGTGCTCAGACATGTAGCAGAGAAATAATGACCCTGAAAAAACACTGAATACACACTCTGGAAAACACACACTCTAAAAACACACACTCTGGAATGGTGAGAGAGAAGGGAAAAGTACTTCCAGTAAGCCTGAGAAGATGGGCCTCGTGCCAACACTTATTTAACTCTCTTCTTTCCAACATTTCACAAATGATTCCTTATTTAACTCTCTTCTTTACAGCACTTCACAAATTATTCCTTCTCAACTCTCTTCCAACACTTCACAAATGATTCCTTCTCAACTCTCTTCCAACACTTCACAAATGATTCCTTCTCAACTCTCTTCTAACACTTCACAAATGATTCCTTCTCAACTCTCTTCCAACACTTCACAAATGATTCCTTATTTAACTCTCTTCTTTACAACATTTCACAAATGATTCCTTATTTAACTCTCTTCTTTCCAACACTTCACAAATGATTCCTTATTTAACTCTCTTCTTTATAACACTTCACAAATGATTCCTTATTTAACTCTCTTCCAACACTTCACAAATGATTCCATCTGAATGTAATGAGCACGATGGGAGACAGAGAGCTGGTTTCAAGTGCAGGGCGCAGCAGGTGTAAGGGACCACAGGAGGAGGCAGGTAGCTGGTCCAGGGGCAGGCAGAAGGTCATACACAGGAGGAGGCAGGTAGCTGGGTCCAGGGACAGGCAGAAGGTCATACACAGGAGGAGGCAGGTAGCTGGGTCCAGGGCCAGGCAGAAGGTCATACACAGGGGGTCCAACAAGGCAAAAGTACAGGCAGGAAAAATGATAGTAACGTTGCCCGGGAGATCAGGCAATAGGTTGATAACAGGAAATCCGATAGGCTAAAGTACAGGCAAAAGGAGTCGTTAGTGAGGCAGGCCAAAACTATCATACACCGGAGGATTAAATTACGGAAAAACCAGCGCTCCAAATAGAAGTGTGTCACAAAGCAAACAATACCTCACAGTGACGGGGTGCAAAGAACTGAACTAAATAGTGTGTGATAATGACATACAGGTGTGAACAGGTGATCAGAATTCAGGGGATTGGGATCTGGAGAGTGAGCTGTGTTCAGGGGATCTATGTGTTTGAGAGTGAGAGTTGGAAAGTGGTCTGGAGAGTGAGCTGCGTTCAGGGGATCGATGTGTTTGAGAGTGAGAGTTGGAAAGTGGGCTGGAGAGTGAGCTGTGTCCAGGGGATTGATGTGTTTGAGAGTGTGAGTTGGAAAGTGGTCTGGAGAGTGAGCTGCGTTCAGGGGATCGATGTGTTTGAGAGTGTGAGTTGGAAAGTGGGCTGGAGAGTGAGCTGCGTTCAGGGGATCTATGTGTTTGAGAGTGAGAGTTGGAAAGTGGTCTGGAGAGTGAGCTGCGTTCAGGGGATCGATGTGTTTGAGAGTGTGAGTTGGAAAGTGGGCTGGAGAGTGAGCTGCGTTCAGGGGATCTATGTGTTTGAGAGTGTGAGTTGGAAAGTGGGCTGGAGAGTGAGCTGCGTCCAGGGGATCTATGTGTTTGAGAGTGTGAGTTGGAAAGTGGGCTGGAGAGTGAGCTGCGTTCAGGGGATCGATGTGTTTGAGAGTGTGAGTTGGAGGCAGACGTTACACTAAACTCCCTTCCTTCCCTACACTTCACAAACGATTCCTTCTTAACTCCTTTCCTTGAAGTAATCACTGATCTAACTTTTTTTTTTAAGAAAAATATTTCACCTTTATTTAACTAGGCAAGTCAGTTAATTAAGAACAAATTCTTATTTACAATGACGGCCTACCGGGTAACAGTGGGTTAACTGCCTTGTTCAGGGGCAACGGGACAGATTTTAACCTTGTCGGCTCTGAAGGAGGGGAGTTAAGAAGCTCGAACTGGAATGTGTAGTTGAAAAGCAGCTGGTTCAACTAAATATATATCATCACATCAAAGCAGCTGGTTCAACTACATAGATATCATCACATCAAAGCAGCTGTTCCAGCTACATAGATATCATCACATCAAAGCAGCTGTTCTACTACATCGGTATCATCACATCAAAGCAGCTGTTCCAACTACATAGATATCATCACATCAAAGCAGCTGTTCCAACTACATAGATATCATCACATCAAAGCAGCTGTTCCAACTACATAGATATCATCACATCAAAGCAGCTGTTCCACTACATAGATATCATCACATCAAAGCAGCTGTTCCAACTACATAGATATCATCACATCAAAGCAGCTGTTCCACTACATCGGTATCATCACATCAAAGCAGCTGTTCCACCTACATAGATATCATCACATCAAAGCAGCTGTTCCACTACATAGATATCATCAAATCAAAGCAGCTGGTTCCAACTGCATAGATATCATCACATCAAAGCAGCTGGTTCCAACTACATAGATATCATCACATCAAAGCAGCTGTTCCACTACATAGATATCATCACATCAAAGCAGCTGGTTCCAACTACATAGATATCATCACATCAAAGCAGCTGTTCCAACTACATAGATATCATCACATCAAAGCAGCTGTTCCAACTACATAGATATCATCACATCAAAGCAGCTGTTCCAACTACATAGATATCATCACATCAAAGCAGCTGGTTCCACTACATCGGTATCATCACATCAAAGCAGTCGTACCACATCAGTGATGACTTTAGGGGAGGGAGGATTCTGTTTCTAAACTATGGAACACTACCTAGTGATACAGGGGTTCTCTCTCACTGCGTCTTCCTTGGATTATTCACGTCCTCTCTCCCTATTGGACACGAAGGTCCAAGGTCCAATGACAACGAGGTGAGAAGAGGATGCAAGGAATCAAAGAACAAATGATTGAGATCAGATGTTTATTAATCCATTAGCACTACACACCAGATTCCAATAATCAACTCATCATGGAGCTTAATTAGTGGATTCAGGTGTGTAGTGCTGGGGCCTAAACAACATGTACCTCCCTACTCTTCTACATTTGGCAACACTGTACAATCTTTCTATTGTGTTATTGACTGTACACTTGTTTATTCCATGTGTAACTCTGTGTTGTTGTTTTTGTCGCACTGCTTTGCTTTATCTTGGCCAGGTCGCAGTTGTAAATGAGAACTTGTTCTCAACTGGCCTACCTGGTTAAATAAAGGTGACATATATATATTTTTAAATGTACACCCCTTTGGGTCCCTAGGATCAGGATTAAGAACCACTGGCCTAATGGTTAAGTCTAGGACTGAGTGTTGGACAATCTGATCCTAGATCTGTTGCTAAAAGCCCTTCTGTGATAATAAGAATCCCTGCTATTATATCCCTCAGTGACTCTTATCTTTTCAGAGGCACAGTGATGTAAGTGTCCAAGTGTTTCATTCACAGCCAAGGTGCTCTTTAAGTGTGTGTGTGTGTGTGTGTGTGTGTGTGTGTGTGTGTGTGTGTGTGTGTGTGTGTGTGTGTGTGTGTGTGTGTGTGTGTGTGTGTGTGTGTGTGTGTGTGTGTGTGTGAGCGTGCCCCAGGCAGTATGTCCTGGCTCTTATTTCCAGCGTTACGACATTGCAAAAATGGCCGCTCGGAATTTCACTTCCAGGTGTGCTCTGGTGAGAGAAGGGGATGTTTACAGGTAGACAGAATGGCACGTGTGTGTGTGTGTGTGTGTAATTGAGTGTGTTTGCACGTGTCCGCATGGATTTATGTGTGTGTGTGTGTGTGTGTGTCAGCGTTTGTGTGTGCTGGTAATAGTATTGGGGTCGTCAGAGAGTATTCCTTCATGGAATGTTGGAGGAGAGGGGACAAGCCCAGACACGTGCCTCTGTGCCTGTATGTCCACGGGACAGCGCTCCTTTTGCAGGCCTGGTGCCCTGGAGGAACCATGTTTGGATCCCAACACATCATGTCACATCTAACTATTTAAACATCTGAGTGTTGTCTGGTCCTCTCACTTAAACCAGGTAGGTCCAGGGGAGAGAGGAAGGGAAGGGGGAGATGGAAGGAGAGGAAGAGGGTGAGTAGGGAGAGATGGAAGGGAAGGGGGAGATGGGAGGAGAGGAAGGGGGTGAGTAGGGAGAGATGGAAGGGGGTGAGTAGGGAGAGATGGAAGGGGGTGAGTAGGGAGAGATGGAAGGAGAGGAAGGGGGTGAGTAGGGAGATATAGAAGGAGAGGAAGGGGGTGAGTAGGGAGAGATGGAAGGAGAGGAAGGGGGTGAGTAGGGAGAGATGGAAGGAGAGGAAGGGGGTGAGTAGGGAAAGATGGAAGGGGGGGAATAGGGAGAAATAGAAGGAGAGGAAGGGGGTGAGTAGGGAGAGATAGAAGGAGAGGAAGGGGGTGAGTAGGGAGAGATAGAAGGAGAGGAAGGGGGTGAGTAGGGAGAGATGGAAGGAGAGGAAGGGGTGAGTAGGGAGAGATGTAAGGAGAGGAAGGGGGTGAGTATGGAGAGATGGAAGGAGAGGAGGGAGAGATAGAAGGAGAGGAAGGGGGTGAGTAGGGAGAGATATAAGGAGAGGAGGGGGTGAGAAGGGAGAGATGGAAGGAGAGGAGGGGGTGAGAAGAGAGAGATGGAAAGAGAGGAAGGGGGTGAGAAGGGAGAGATGGAAAGAGAGGAAGGGGGTGAGAAGGGAGAGATGGAAGGAAAGGAGGGGGTGAGAAGAGAGAGATGGAACGAGAGGAAGGGGGTGAGAAGGGAGAGATATAAGGAGAGAGGAAAACCCAACCCCAGTCAGTAAATACCTGTGTGTGTGTGTTTCTCTGTTTAGTTGTTATCAGATCCAGCATTGTGTAAGAGGAGAGGATTAGGGCTCACGGCACTGTGAGAACGAGAGGGTGCTGGATAACACACACACACACACACACACACACACACACACACACACACACAGTACTGATACCAGCCTAAACCTAACCTGATACCACAGGATGATAACCTGATACCATCCCTAACCCTAACCTGATACCACAGGGTGATAACCTGATACCATCCCTAACCCTAACCTGATACCATAGGGTGCTAACCTGATACCAGCCCAAACCCTAACCTTGTACCAGCCCAAACCTAACCTGATACCACGGGATGATAACCTGATACCAGCCCAAACCTAACCTGATACCACAGGGTGATAACCTGATACCAGCCCTAACCCTAACCTGATACCACAGGATGATAACCTGATACCAGCCCAAACCTAACCTGATACCACAGGGTGATAACCTGATACCAGCCCTAACCCTAACCTGATACCACAGGGTGCCAGTACTGATACCAGCCTAAACCTAACCTGATACCACAGGATGATAACCTGATACCATCCCTAACCCTAACCTGATACCACAGGGTGATAACCTGATACCATCCCTAACCCTAACCTGATACCACAGGATGATAACCTGATACCAGCCCAAACCTAACCTGATACCACAGGGTGATAACCTGATACCAGCCCTAACCCTAACCTGATACCACATGACCATGACCAGCCAGAGCCGTCAGCCAGCCATGACCAGCCAGAGCCGTCAGCCAGCCATGACCAGTCAGAGCCGTCAGCCAGCCATGACCAGCCAGAGCCGTCAGCCAGCCAGGATCCGCCAGAGCCGTCAGCCAGCCAGGATCCGCCAGAGCCAGCCAGCCAGGATCCGCCATCCAGTCCGGAGCTGCCCCTCAGTCCGGAGCTGCCCCTCAGTACGGAGCTGCCCCTTAGTCCGGAGCTGCCCCTTAGTCCGGTGCTGCCCCTTAGTCCGGTGCTGCCCCTTAGTCCGGTGGGGTTAATTTGGAGGGTGGCCATTTGGAGGAGGCTACCAAAGCGGGTATTGACAATGGTGGAGTGGGTGCCACGTCCCGCACCCGAGCCGCCGCCATGATGGGGCCCACCCCGGACCCTCCCCTTTCTGTGTCAGGTTTTGCGGCCGGAGTCCGCATCTTTGGGGGGGGGGTACTGTCACGCCCTGGCCTTAGTTATCTTTGTTTTCTTTATTATTTTAGTTAGGTTAGGGTGTGACATGGGGAATGTATGTGTTTTTGTAGTGTCTAGGGGTGTTGTATGTGTATGGGGCAGTGTCTAGTGTAGTTGTCTAGGTAAGTCTATGGTTGCCTGAAGGGTTCTCAATCAGAGACAGCTGTCATTCATTGTCTCTGATTGGGAGCCATATTTAAGGCAGCCATAGGCATTAGGTTAATGTGGGTAATTGTCTATGTTGTACGTTTGATGCTTGTGTATGCACTTACGTCATTAGCTTCACGGTTGTTTGTTGTTTTGTTTAGTTTGTAAGTGTTTAGTTCGTGGTTAGTCATCTCTAAATAAAAGAAGATGTCCTCATATCCCGCTGCGCCTTGGTCCGCTTATTATGACGATCGTGACAGGTATCAAGTTATCACCCTGTGGTATCAGGTTAGGGTTAGGGCTGGTATCAGGTTATCACCCTGTGGTATCAGGTTAGGTTTTGGCTGGTATCAGTACTAGCACCCTGTGGTATCAGGTTAGGGTTAGGGCTGGTATCAGGTTATCACCCTATGGTATCAGGTTAGGTTTGGGCTGGTATCAGGTTATCATCCTGTGGTATTAGGTTAGGGTTAGGGATGGTATCAGGTTATCACCCTAACCCCTTACACTTACCCAAAACCTAATTATAATTGTAACCCTAACTCTAAACCTTACCCCTAAGTTTAAAATAACCTTATGGGGACTTTTGGGGATTGTAGGCCCCTACAAGGATAGAAGAACCAACCAACTGACACACATACACACACACACACACACACACACACACACACACACACACACACACACACACACACACACACACACACACACACACACACACACACACACACACACACACACACACACTGATGTGTTAATGACATTAGAAGGTGCAGTTGTGTCCCTGTAATAACAATGTACCAACCTCTCTAAACACACAGTCAATAATAGACTACACACACTCCACACCACTTAGTCTGAACACACACACATTGAACTACAGTGTGTGTTTGTGTGTGTCTGAATGGGCAGCTAAACTATCCCAGCTGTCTGTATGTCTGGTGATGGCCCTGTGGAGACAGACTGTGCTTCTCTTCCTCTAAAAGGAGAGCGTGTGTGTGTGTGTGTGTGTGTGTGTGTGTGTGTGTGTGTGTGTGTGTGTGTGTGTGTGTGTGTGTGTGTGTGTGTGTGTGTGTGTGTGTGTGTGTGTGTGTGTGTGTGTGCACGGTGTGTGTGTGTGTGTGTACACGGTGTGTGTGTGTGTGTGTGTGCACGGCATGTGTGTGTGTGTGTGTGCGTGCGCGCGTGTGCACGGCATGTGCGTGTTTGCTTGTGTGTGTGTGAGTTGCTGTGAAATGTGATTCCATTCAGGCCTCGTCTCCTCAGTCTTTTCAGTCCAGTCTTACAAAGAAACACAGACTGCAACTAACTGTAATTCATGCAGCGTTTCAGTGCCTAGTCCCGTGTCCCAAAGCCCATACTAAATAGTAGGTCGTTTGAGTATGAGAAAAAAATACAGTTTAAATAGTATGCAACATTTTGAAAATCTAGTATACTTTAAATTCCCTGCTGTCATTCTCCTTTCAGCTTTGACAACAGCTGATCAGTATAGGGGTTGTCCTACCGGCATCAACCAATAGTGGGGAACAACACTATCGCACATGATGCATCCTCAGCATGATCCATTCTCAGTATGATCCATTCTCAGTATGATCCATTCTCAGTATGATCCATTCTCAGTATGATCCATTCTCAGTATGATGCATTCTCAGTATGATCCATTCTCAGTATGATCCATTCTCAGTATGATCCATCCTCAGTATGATCCATTCTCAGTATGATCCATTCTCAGTATGATCCATTCTCAGTATGATGCATTCTCAGTTTGATCCATTCTCAGTCTGATCCATTCTCAGTATGATCCATTCTCAGTATGATCCATTCTCAGTATGATCCATTCTCAGTATGATCCATTCTCAGTATGATGCATTCTCAGTATGATCCATTCTCAGTATGATCCATTCTCAGTATGATCCATCCTCAGTATGATCCATTCTCAGTATGATCCATTCTCAGTATGATCCATTCTCAGTATGATCCATCCTCAGTATGATTCATTCTCAGTATGATCCATCCTCAGTATGATCCATTCTCAGTATGATCCATTCTCAGTACGATCCATTCTCAGTATGATCCATTCTCAGTATGATCCATTCTCAGTATGATCCATTCTCAGTATGATCCATTCTCAGTATGATCCATCCTCAGTATGATTCATTCTCAGTATGATCCATCCTCAGTATGATCCATTCTCAGTATGATCCATTCTCAGTATGATCCATTCTCAGTATGATCCATTCTCAGTATGATGCATTCTCAGTATGATCCATTCTCAGTATGATCCATTCTCAGTATGATCCATTCTCAGTACGATCCATTCTCAGTATGATCCAATCTCAGTATGATCCATTCTCAGTATGATCCATTCTCAGTATGATCCATCCTCAGTATGATCCAATCTCAGTATGATCCATTCTCAGTATGATCCATTCTCAGTATGATCCATTCTCAGTATGATGCATTCTCAGTATGATCCATTCTCAGTATGATCCATTCTCAGTACGATCCATTCTCAGTACGATCCATTCTCAGTATGATCCAATCTCAGTATGATCCATTCTCAGTATGATCCATTCTCAGTATGATCCATTCTCAGTATGATCCATCCTCAGTATGATCCATCCTCAGTATGCAGAAAATGTCATGTTTTATAGTGGGTGAATTTGGTTCATATGCCGGGATGTCGTACTCATCTCAGCTCTCATCTCAGAATTTGATGTACACTTTTCCCACAATGCATTAGAAGAGGCGGGCTGCGAGGGATCGGCCCTAGTTCTCTAGACAAACAACACAACTGGGCTACTTCATTGGGAAAACGCTGAATAGCTGAAGTTTCTGCGGCTGTGTTCAAAAGTCGGCTACATAGTTTGGGTTCTCCCTAAAATGATCACAGTATTGCCTCGTAAGCAGAATCTCTGAAAACAGAAGTTTTTTTTTTTTTTTTTTTTACCAAAGTGGAGTTCTGTTTTCTCATTGAAAAGTGTTTCTTGTTCTCGTGGTCTTCGTCAGAGCTTTTAAACGAAAAACTAAACCATCTTTTGATTAGTGAATGTGTCGGCACCGGAGACTCAGGATGTGGCTGCGTTATTAATGTCATGTTAATCAGGCCTTTTGATTTGAACATATGGATTGGTTTAGGCTTGTAGGCGTGGCTACCTATTTAATTATTGAATGTATGGATCAAGCCTTAGAAGTCATTCAGATCTCGTTCCCAATGATCAGTGCTTTAGTTTAGTATGTTGGTGTCCAGCAGTTCTGAGTTCATGATGCACACGACTGGCCACGTTTTTCTGCACGATGGCCTTTGGATTTGAACATTTGAAAAGTGCTGGTGTTTGTACAAGGCTATTTCATGTATTTATATAGGTTATGGTTTCACTAATGAAAATGTTGAAATGGAACAAAATGATATGTTTCTGTCTTCAGTCTTTTTTAAATAGGATAGATGTTTTTATGGTCTATGGTATAGGTTGTGTGTGATAGTCTGCCTATAACCAGCCTGAGTAGGCCTATAACTCTATTAGGTTGAATGTGATAGTCTGCCTATAACCAGCCTGAGTAGGCCTATAACTCCATTAGGTTGAATGTGATGGTCTGCCTATAACCAGCCTGAGTAGGCCTATAACTCCATTAGGTTGAATGTGATAGTCTGCCTATAACCAGCCTGAGTAGGCCTATAACTCTATTAGGTTGAATGTGATAGTCTGCCTATAACCAGCCTGAGTAGGCCTATAACTCTATTAGGTTGAATGTGATGGTCTGCCTATAACTCCATTAGGTTGAATGTGATAGTCTGCCTATAACCAGCCTGAGTAGGCCTATAACTCTATTAGGTTGAATGTGATAGTCTGCCTATAACCAGCCTGAGTAGGCCTATAACTCCATTAGGTTGAATGTGATAGTCTGCCTATAACCAGGCTGAGTAGGCCTATAACTCCATTAGGTTGAATGTGATAGTCTGCCTATAACCAGGCTGAGTAGGCCTATAACTCCATTAGGTTGAATGTGATAGTCTGCCTATAACCAGCCTGAGTAGGCCTATAACTCCATTAGGTTGAATGTGATAGTCTGCCTATAACCAGGCTGAGTAGGCCTATAACTCTATTAGGTTGACTGTGATAGACTGTGTGTAACCAGCCTGAGTAGGCCTATAACTCTATTAGGTTGACTGTGATAGACTGTGTGTAACCAGCCTGAGTAGGCCTATTCCTATTCTATTCAGATTCTGTATTCTATTCTATTCTATTCTGCATACTTCTTCCCAAACAGTACGTGCTCAATAGAATACGACGTTGAGAACATAGTATGCAGTTTAAGTATGTAGTACGCTAATATGGGTATTCAGACATGGCCATGGTCTTAGATCTTCTGATTCTAATTATTATTGACTGTACACACCTAGTCCTCTTTGTCCTGGTTAGGATAGAAGACTTAGTCCTCTTTGTCCTGGTTAGGATAGAAGACTTAGTCCTCTTTGTCCTGGTTAGGACAGAAGACTTAGTCCTCTTTGTTCTGGTTAGGATAGAAGACTTAGTCCTCCTTGT
This sequence comes from Salvelinus namaycush, assembly GCF_016432855.1. Lineage (NCBI taxonomy): Eukaryota > Metazoa > Chordata > Actinopteri > Salmoniformes > Salmonidae > Salvelinus > Salvelinus namaycush. The sequence goes on from NW_024060308.1 coordinate 138,824, forward strand.
CCTGGTTAGGATAGAAGACTTAGTCCTCTTTGTCCTGGTTAGGATAGAAGACTTAGTTCCTCTTTGTCCTGGTTGGGATAGAAGATGTAGTTCTCTTTGTCCTGGTTAGGGTGGAAGACTTAGTCCTCTTTGTCCTGGTTGGGATAGAAGACTTAGTTCTCTTTGTCCTGGTTAGGATAGAAGATTTAGCCCTCTTTGTCCTGGTTGGGACAGAATATTTAGTACTGGTTGGGATAGAAGATTTAGTCCTCTTTGTCCTGGTTGGGATAGAAGACTTAGTCCTCTTTGTCCTGGTTAGGATAGAAGATTTAGCCCTCTTTGTCCTGGTTGGGACAGAATATTTAGTACTGGTTGGGATAGAAGATTTAGTCCTCTTTGTCCTGGTTGGAATAGAATATTTAGTCCTCTTTGTCCTGGTTGGGATAGAAGACTTAGTCCTCTTTGTTCTGGTTGGGATAGAAGACTTAGTCCTCTTTGTCCTGGTTGGGATAGAAGACTTAGTCCTCTTTGTCCTGGTTGGAATATAATATTTAGTCCTCTTTGTCCTGGTTGGGATAGAAGACTTAGTCCTCTTTGTCCTGGTTGGGATAGAAGACTTAGTCCTCTTTGTCCTGGTTGGGATAGAATATTTAGTCCTCTTTGTCCTGGTTGGGATATAATATTTAGTCCTCTTTGTCCTGGTTGGGATAGAAGACTTAGTCCTCTTTGTCCTGGTTGGGATAGAAGACTTAGTCCTCTTTGTCCTGGTTGGGATAGAAGACTCAGTGCTCTTTGTCCTGGTTGGGATAGAAGACTTAGTCCTCTTTGTCCTGGTTGGGATAGAAGACTTAGTCCTCTTTGTCCTGGTTGGGATAGAAGACTTAGTCCTCTTTGTCCTGGTTGGAATATAATATTTTGTCCTGGTTGGGATAGAAGACTTAGTCCTCTTTGTCCTGGTTGGGATAGAAGACTCAGTGCTCTTTGTCCTGGTTGGGATAGAAGACTTAGTCCTCTTTGTCCTGGTTGGGATAGAAGACTTAGTCCTCTTTGTCCTGGTTGGGATAGAAGACTTAGTCCTCTTTGTCCTGGTTGGAATATAATATTTTGTCCTGGTTGGGATAGAAGACTTAGTCCTCTTTGTCCTGGTTGGAATATAATATTTTGTCCTGGTTGGGATAGAAGACTTAGTCCTCTTTGTCCTGGTTGGGATAGAAGACTTAGTCCTCTTTGTCCTGGTTGGGATAGAATATTTAGTCCTCTTTGTCCTGGTTGGGATAGAAGACTTAGTCCTCTTTGTCCTGGTTGGGATAGAAGACTTAGTCCTCTTTGTCCTGGTTGGAATAGAATATTTAGTTATCTTTGTCCTGGTTGGGATAGAAGACTCATGGTAATACAAAGAACATTACATTTCTAATTCTTAAACCAAGTTTGTAAATATCTGTACAACAGTGGTTCTTTACTTCTTGACGCACACACACACACACACGCACACACGCACGCGCACGTGTACGTGTACACGCACGCACACACACACACACACACACACAAACACACACAGCCCCAGAGTGGCCCTGAGGTGAGTAGATAAGATCAGTCCTGCAGGAGGGTAGTTGGTGATAGAAGTATGATCGCAGTACACTGATAACTCACTACTGTTTACACAAAGACAGGCCAAAACACCTGCGGGTATGGAAAAATACCAGTACCTACACTACACAGCACCCTAATGACACGTACACAGAACCCTAATGACACCTACACGCACCCTAATGACACGTACACATCACCCTAATGACACGTACACATCACCCTAATGACATGTACACATCACCCTAATGACACGCACACATCACCCTAATGACACGCACACATCACCCTAATGACACGTACACTGCACTGTAATGACACGTACACATCACCCTAATGACACGTACACATCACCCTAATGACACGTACACAGCACCCTAATGCCACGTACACAGCACCCTAATGACACGTACACAGCACCCTAATGACATGTGCACATCACCCTAATGACACGTACACATCACCCTAATGACACGTACACATCACCCTAATGACACGTACACAGAACCCTAATGACACCTACACGCACCCTAATGACACGTACACATCACCCTAATGACACGTACACATCACCCTAATGACATGTACACATCACCCTAATGACACGCACACATCACCCTAATGACACGTACACTGCACTGTAATGACACGTACACATCACCCTAATGACAAGTACACATCACCCTAATGACACGTACACAGCACCCTAATGACACGTACACATCACCCTAATGGCACGTACACATCACCCTAATGACACGTACACTGCACTGTAATGACACGTACACATCACCCTAATGACACGTACACATCACCCTAATGACACACACATCACCCTAATGACATGTACACATCACCCTAATGACACGCACACATCACCCTAATGACATGTACACATCACCCTAATGACATGCACACATCACCCTAATGACACGCACACATCATCCTAATGACACGTACACTGCACTGTAATGACACGTACACATCACCCTAATGGCACGTACACATCACCCTAATGACACTTACACTGCACTGTAATGACACGTACACATCACCCTAATGACACGTACACATCACCCTAATGACATCTACACATCACCCTAATGACACGCACACATCACCCTAATGACACGCACACATCACCCTAATGACACGTACACATCACCCTAATGACATCTACACATCACCCTAATGACACGCACACATCACCCTAATGACACGCACACATCACCCTAATGACATGTACACATCACCCTAGTGACACATACACATCACCCTAATGACACGTACACAGCACCGTAATGGCACGCACACATCACCCTAATGACATGTACACAGCACCGTAATGACACGTACACAGCACCCTAATGACATGTACACATCACCCTAATGACACATACACATCACCCTAATGACACGTACACATCACCCTAATGACACGTACACATTACCCTAATGACACGTACACAGCACCCTAATGACACGTACACATCACCCTAATGACACATACACATCACCCTAATGACACGTACACATCACCCTAATGACACGCACACATCATCCTAATGACACGTACACTGCACTGTAATGACACGTACACATCACCCTAATGGCACGTACACATCACCCTAATGACACGTACACTGCACTGTAATGACACGTACACATCACCCTAATGACACGTACACATCACCCTAATGACATCTACACATCACCCTAATGACACGCACACATCACCCTAATGACACGCACACATCACCCTAATGACATGTACACATCACCCTAGTGACACATACACATCACCCTAATGACACGTACACAGCACCGTAATGGCACGCACACATCACCCTAATGACATGTACACAGCACCGTAATGACACGTACACAGCACCCTAATGACATGTACACATCACCCTAATGACACATACACATCACCCTAATGACACGTACACATCACCCTAATGACACGTACACATTACCCTAATGACACGTACACAGCACCCTAATGACACGTACACATCACCCTAATGACACATACACATCACCCTAATGACACGTACACATCACCCTAATGACACGTACACATCACCCTAATGACACGCACACATCACCGTAATGACACGCACACATCGCCCTAATGACACGTACACATCACCCTAATGACACATACACATCATCCTAATGACACGCACACATCACCCTAATGACACATACACTGGCTATGTGTCCTTGGTTATATCCTATGGGGTTTGAGACATGTCCTTTACTAGCTATGTGTCCTTGGTTATATCCTATGGGGTTTGAGACATGTCCTTTACTAGCTATGTGTCCTTGGTTATATCCTATGGGTTTTGAGACATGTCCTTTACTAGCTATGTGTCCTTGGTTATATCCTATGGGGTTTGAGACATGTCCTTTACTAGCTATGTGTCCTTGGTTATATCCTATGGGGTTTGAGACATGTCCTTTACTAGCTATGTGTCCTTGGTTATATCCTATGGGGTTTGAGACATGTCCTTTACTAGCTATGTGTCCTTGGTTATATCCTATGGGGTTTGAGACATGTCCTTTACTAGCTATGTGTCCTTGGTTATATCCTATGGGGTTTGAGACATGTCCTTTACTAGCTATGTGTCCTTGGTTATATCCTATGGGCTTTGAGACATGTCCTTTACTAGCTATGTGTCCTTGGTTATATCCTATGGGGTTTGAGACATGTCCTTTACTAGCTATGTGTCCTTGGTTATATCCTATGGGGTTTGAGACATGTCCTTTACTAGCTATGTGTCCTTGGTTATATCCTATGGGGTTTGAGACATGTCCTTTACTAGCTATGTGTCCTTGGTTATATCCTATGGGGTTTGAGACATGTCCTTTACTAGCTATGTGTCCTTGGTTATATCCTATGGGGTTTGAGACATGTCCTTTACTAGCTATGTGTCCTTGGTTATATCCTATGGGCTTTGCTCTCCTCCTCAGAGAACCAACACTCGACCCCTCTGACATCATAAATCACAAAACAATTCAGCCTTCTGTCTCTGACCATCTCTCTCTTTATCTCAACTCAATTCAAATGGCTTTATTGGCATGGAAACATATGTTTACATTGTCAAAGCAAATTAAATAGACGATAAACAAATGGGAAATAAACAAAGGAAAATAAACAATCAGTAAACATTACACTGAAAAAGGTTTGACAAGAATATAGACATTTAAAATGTTATTGTATTGGCTATGTACAGTGTTGTAACAATGTGCAAATAGTTGAAGTATGAAAGGGAAATAGATCAAATATAGGGTGTATTTACAATGTTGTTTGTGATCCACTGGTTGCCCTTTTCTCATGGCAACGAGCCTCACATCTTGCTGCTGTGATGGCACACTGTGGTATTTCACCTAACAGATATGGGAGTTTATCAAAATTAGGTTTGTTTTCAAATTCTTTGTGGGTCTGTGTGATCTGTGGGAAACATGTGTCTCTAATATGGTCATACATTTGGCAGGAGGTTAGGAAGTACAGCTCAGTTTCCAACTCATTTTGTGGGCAGTGTGCACATAGCCTGTCTTCTCTTGAGAGCCAGGTCTCCCTGTGGCAGCCTCTCTCAATACCAAGGCTATGCTCACTGAGTCTGTACATAGTCAAATATTTTCTTCATTTTGTGTCAGTCTCAGTGGTCAGGTATTCTGCCACTGTGTACTCTCTGTTTAGGTTCAGTCTCAGTGGTCAGGTATTCTGCCACTGTGTACTCTCTGTTTAGGGCCAGTCTCAGTGGTCAGGTATTCTGCCACTGTGTACTCTCTGTTTAGGGCCAGTCTCAGTGGTCAGGTATTCTGCCACTGTGTACTCTCTGTTTAGGGACAGTCACAGTGGTCAGGTATTCTGCCACTGTGTACTCTCTGTTTAGGGTCAGTCTGTGGTCAGGTATTCTGCCACTGTGTACTCTCTGTTTAGGGTCAGTCTGTGGTCAGGTATTCTGCCACTGTGTACTCTCTGTTTAGGGACAGTCACAGTGGTCAGGTATTCTGCCACTGTGTACTCTCTGTTAAGGGTCAGTCTCAGTGGTCAGGTATTCTGCCACTGTGTACTCTCTGTTTACAGTCAGTCTCAGTGGTCAGGTATTCTGCCAGTGTGTACAATCTGTTTAGGGCCAGTCTCAGTGGTCAGGTATTCTGCCACTGTGTACTCTCTGTTTAGGGCCAGTCTCAGTGGTCAGGTATTCTGCCAGTGTGTACTCTCTGTTTAGGGCCAGATAGCATTGAGTCACGGTGGTCAGGTATTCTGCCAGTGTGTACTCTCTGTTTAGGGCCAGATAGCATTGAGTCACGGTGGTCAGGTATTCTGCCAGTGTGTACTCTCTGTTTAGGGTCAGTCTCAGTGGTCAGGTATTCTGCCAGTGTGTACTCTCTGTTTAGGGTCAGTCTCAGTGGTCAGGTATTCTGCCACTGTGTACTCTCTGTTTAGGGTCAGTCTCAGTGGTCAGGTATTCTGCCACTGTGTACTCTCTGTTTAGGGACAAATAATATTCAAATTTGCTCTGTTTCTTTGGTTGATTCTTTCCAGTCTGTCAAATGTTTCTATTTTTATTTTCTCATAATTTGGTTGAATCTAAATGTGTTTATGGCCTGAGGCTCTGTGGGGTCTGTTTGTGTTTGTGAACAGAGCCCCAGGACCAGCTGGCTGAGGGGACTCTTCTCCAGGTTCATCTCTCTGTAGGTGATGGCTTTGTGGTGGAATGTGTGGGCATCGCTTCCGTTTCGGTGGTTGTAGAATTGAACAGATCTTTTCTGGGTGTTGATAACTAGCGGCTATAGTCCTAATTCTGCATTGTTTGGGGTTTTGCGTTGTACACAGAGTTTCAATTGGTTGTTTGTCCCTTTTTGTGAATTCTTGGTTGGTGAGCTGACCCCAGACCTCACAACCATAGACGGCAATAACAGATTGAAGTATTTTTAGCCAGATCCTCATTGGGATGTTGAGTTTAATGTTCCTTTTGATGGCATAGAAGGCCCTTCTTGCCTTGTCTCTTAGATAGTTCACAGCGTTGTGGAAGTTACCTGTGTTGTTCATGTTTAGGCCGAGGTATGCATCGTTTTTTGTGTGCTCTAGGGCAACGGTGTCTAGAGGGAATTTGTATTTGTGGTCCTGGCAACTGGACCTTTTTTGGAATACCATTATTTTTGTCTTACTGAGATTCACTGTCAGGGCCAAGGTCTGACAGAATCTGTGCAGAAGATCTAGGTGCTGCTGTAGGACCTTCTTGGTTGGGGACAGAAGCACCGGATCATTTGCAAACATTAGACATTTGATTTCCAAGTCCAGTTGGGTGAGGCTGGGTGCTGGCAGACTGTTCTAGTGCACTTGTCAATTCATTGACATATATGTTGAATCGGGTAGGGCTCAAGCTGCATCCCTGTCTCACCCCACGGCCCTGTGGAAATAAATCTGTGTGTTTATTGACACTTTTAACTGCACACTCGTCGTTTGTTTTGATTTTAAAATGTCCTACGCTTTCCCCCTAACACCGCTTTCCATCCATTTGTATAGCAGACCTTTATGCCAAATTGAGTCAAAAGCTTTTTTGAAAAAAACAAAGCAAGAGAAGAGTTTGCTTTTGTTTTGTTATGTTTGTTTGTCAATAAGGGTGTGCGGGGTGTATACGTGGTCTGTTGTAAGGTATTTTGGTGAGAAGCCAATTTCACATTTGCTCAGGACATTGTTTTCACGGAGGAAATGTTGGAGTCTGCTGTTGATGATACTGCAGAGGATTTATCAGAGATTTCTGCTGACACATATTCCACTATAATTATTGTGGACAAATTTGTCTCCACTTTTGTGGATTGTGGTGATCAGACCTTGGTTCCACATATTAGGGAAGATGCCAGAGCTAAGGATGATGTTAAAGAGTTTAAGTATAGCCAATTGGAATTTATAGTCTGTATATTTTATCATTTCATTGAGGATGCCATCAACACCACAGGCCTTTTTGGGTTGGAGGGTTTGTATTTTGTCCTGTAGTTCATTCAATGGAATTGGAGAATCCAGTGGGTTCTGGTAGTTTTTAATAGTCGATTCTATGATTTGTATTTGATCATGTATATGTTTTTGCTGTTTGTTCTTTGGTATAGGGCCAAAAAGTTTGGAAAAGTGTTTTTTCCGTTTTGGATAGATAACTCTTCGTGTTGTTGTTTGTTTAGTGTTTTCCAATTTCTCCAGAAGTGGTTAGAGTCAATGGATTCTTCAATTACATTGAGCTGATTTCTGACATGCTGTTCCTTCTTTTTCCATTGTGTATTTCTGCATTGTTTTAGTGTTTCACAATAGTGAAGGCGTAAGCTAATGTTTTTTGATTCTCTGTGGTTTTGGTTGGATAGGTTTCTTAATTTCTTTTTTAGGTTTTTGCATTCTTCATCAAACCATTTCTAATTGTTGTTTGTTGTCTTAGGTTTTCTGCCGTAATTGACATTATTGATATGTCAGCTGGTCAAATATGCAGTATTGTTCAGGCATCCTACTGCTAAATGTACACCTTCACTCTTGCAGGAAAACATTTTGTCCAGAAAGTTGTCTGGAGGGTATTGGATGTGTTGTTGGCCAATAGTTTTTTGGTAGGTTCCCACACCACCATCCTTCCAATCTATAGAATGTCTTCATAGCATCTTCGATGCCTTATGATTAATTTTGATTATTGCTCTGTTCAAGTAGACTGTGATTTTGTGGTGATCTGATAGGGGTGTCAGTGGGCTGACTGTGAACGCTCTGAGAGACTCTGGTCAGTGATAAAGTAATCTACAGTACTACTGCCAAGAGATGAACTATAGGTGTACCTACCGTAAAAGTACATACCCAGCGTGCGACAGAGCTGCAGGAGTTGTGACCCGTTTTTGTTTGTTATGTTGTCGTAGTTGTGCCTAGGTGGGGAATATGGGGGAGGGAATGCTGTCACCTCCAGGTAGGTGTTTGTCCCCCTGTGTGCTGAGGGTGTCAGGTTCTTGTCCAGTTCTAGCATTTAGGTCCCCACAGACTAGTATATGTCCCTGGGCCTGGAAATTGTTGATCTCCCCTCCAGCTGGACACTAGCTGGTCCTCAGACAGAAGGTCTAGGGCGGCTAGGTGTTTGGACACCAGAGTTTAGACAGTCTGTTTTGGGAAAAAGTGTATTTTCTTGTATATACTTCCCGTTTGAGCCTATAAGGAGTACAATCTTTGTCTTGTGTATGTCCTCAGTGGGTGTGGGGGGGTTGTCAGGAGGGCTCTCAGGGGGCTGACAGAGGGGGTGCTAGGAGGGGTGGGGTCCCATGGGCTTGGGGTTCTTCATTTATCTGTTCTGCTGTGGTGTCAAGACTTTGGTCAGGATCTGAGGTGGGTTGTTCTCTGTCACACGTCATCTTTCTCACCTTCTCCTCCAGCACTCTCGCCTTCTCCTCCAGCACTCTCACCTTCTCCTCCAGCACTCTCACCTTCTCCTCCAGCACTCCCACCTTCTCCTCCAGTACTCTCACCTTCTCCTCCAGCACTCCCACCTTCTCCTCCAGTACTCTCACCTTCTCCTCTAGTGCTCTCAACTTCTCCTCCAGCACTCCCACCTTCTCCTCCAGTACTCTCACCTTCTCCTCCAGCACTCTCACCTTCTCCTCCAGTACTCTCACCTTCTCCTCCAGCACTCCCACCTTCTCCTCCAGCACTCTCACCTTCTCCTCTAGTGCTCTCAACTTCTCCTCCAGCACTCTCACCTTCTCCTCCAGCACTCTCACCTTCTCCTCCAGTACTCTCACCTTCTCCTCTAGTGCTCTCACCTTCTCCTCCAGCACTCTCATCTTCTCCTGCCGCTGGGCCTCCTCCTTCCTCTCCTGCTCTTTCTCCTGTGTAAGTTGTCTCCCCACAGTCCAGAGTGCAGACATGTTTCTCTCCCCCTCCAGCTCTCCCGGTCTGGTTGAGGGGGTGTTGTTGTGATGGACCATTTTTTGTGCTGACTTTTCCAGCTCCGCCTGCCTTACCTCCAGCTGGGTGAATTTATCCTTCATTTCAGTGAGGGAGTAGTACTCTGTACTGGGAGGTTGACTCTCTGCTTGGGGTTGCTCGTCTGTGGGGATGTTTAAGGAAGAGGTCTGGTCTGACTCGCTCGGGGTGGAGTAGTCTTCACCAAGAGAGATCTTCTCCTGCTGCGCTCCCTCTTTGATTCTGTGGAAGTCCGTTGAAACTGTTTGGGGTTGCCCTGTACCATTACGGTTCCAGACTGGTACAGGTTGACGTTGTCTGACTCAGATTCTTCGTTGTCTAGAATCCTTCTACCCATCGCTGTAAGGAACTCTTGACATGGGGCAGGGTGCTCTTATAGCACTACCAGGGGCTGTCTGGAAGATTAAGTTGCTTATGTTCCCATTTCTATAACAGTCAACAAAATGTGTCTCTGGATTGTCTCTTTCAGAACGATCTTCTTGACCCTGTGACCAAGTCACTCGGCTCTGTCATATCCTCACAAGGGTCTCTCCTATCATTGCTATGAGGAGGACACAACTACTCTTCTCCTTCTCACCTTCTGACACCCCGGGTAACGGCACGCATCTCTGCATGCCTGACAGACCTCTCAGCTTGGATGTCGGCCCACCACCTCAAGCTCAACCTCGACAAGACAGAGCTGCTCTTTCTTCCTGTGAAAGGCCTGCCCGTTCCAAGACCTCTACATGACAACTCCATGGTGTTCCCCTCCCTGAGCACAAAGAACCTTGGTGTGACCCTGGACAACAAACACCCTGTTGTTCTCTGCAAACATCAAAGCAGTGACTCATTTTTTCAGGTTCATGCTCTACAACATCCGTAGAGTACGACCCTACCTCACACAGGAAGTGGTGTAGGTCCTAATCCAGGTACTTGTCATCTCCCGTCTAGATTACTGCAACTCTCTGTTGGCTGGGCACCCCGCCTTTGGCATCAGAATGCTGCAGCCTGCCTGGTGTTCAACCTTCCTAAGTTCTCCCATGTCACCCCGCTCCTCATCACACTATGCTGTCTTCCTGTCGAAGCTCACATCATCTTCAAGACCCCGGTGCTTGCCAACAGGGGCAGCAAGGAGAACCGCCCCTCCTTACCTTCAGGCTCAAACTGTACATTCCAACCCAAGCAATCCATTACGCCACCTCTGGTCTCTTGGCCCTCCCAACCCTAGGGGAGGGTAGCTCCCGCTCAGCTCAGTCAAAGCTCTTCTCTGTCCTGGCACCCTAATGGTGGAACCAGCTTCCCCCTGAAGTCAGGAGAGCGGAGTCCCCGCCCATCTTCCAAAACCTCTTTTGAAGAGTATCTTAAAGAACTCTCACAACACCCGATATCAATTTACCTATTACCTCTCGGCGTGACCTTCCCCTTGTCTATATCTTTCTAACTTTGACCTCTCGGCGTGACCTTCCCCTTGTCTATATCTTTCTAACGTTTACCTATCGGCGTGACCTTCCCCTTGTCTATATCTTTCTAACTTTGACCTCTCGGCGTGACCTTCCCCTTGTCTATATCTTTCTAACTTTGACCTCTCGGCGTGACCTTCCCCTTGTCTATATCTTTCTAACGTTTACCTAGTCATTCTGGGGTTGTTCTGTTGGGCTCAGCTTGGCTTACACCCTTCTCTCTGTCCTCTCTCTGTCCTGTCTCTGTCCTCTCTCTGTCCTCTCTCTGTCCTCTCTCTGTCCTGTCTCTGTCCTCTCTCTGTCCTCTCTCTGTCCTCTCTCTGTCCTGTCTCTGTCCTCTCTCTGTCCTCTCTCTGTCCTCTCTCTGTCCTCTCTCTGTCCTGTCTCTGTCCTCTCTCTGTCCTCTCTCTGTCCTGTCTCTGTCCTCTCTCTGTCCTGTCTCTGTCCTCTCTCTGTCCTGTCTCTGTCCTCTCTCTGTCCTCTCTCTGTCCTGTCTCTGTCCTCTCTCTGTCCTGTCTCTGTCCTGTCTCTGTCCTGTCTCTGTCCTGTCTCTGTCCTCTCTCTGTCCTCTCTCTGTCCTGTCTCTGTCCTCTCTCTGTCCTGTCTCTGTCCTCTCTCTGTCATGTCTCTGTCCTGTCTCTGTCCTCTCTCTGTCCTCTCTCTGTCCTGTCTCTGTCCTCTCTCTGTCCTGTCTCTGTCCTATCTCTGTCCTGTCTCTGTCCTGTCTCTGTCCTCTCTCTGTCCTGTCTCTGTCCTGTCTCTGTCCTGTCTCTGTCCTCTCTCTGTCCTCTCTCTGTCCTCTCTCTCAATTTAATTCAAAGGGCTTCATTGGCATGGGAAACGTGTTTACATTGCCGAAGCAAGTAGAATAGACAATAAACATGGGAAATAAACAATCAGAAATGATAATATAGACATTTCAAACGTTATATCCTTGTCCAGTGTTGTAACAATGTGCAAGGAGTTGAAGTATGAAAGGTAAATAAATAAACAGATACATGGTTGTCCTTTTCTTGTAGCAACAGGTCACACATCTTGCTGCTGTGATGCACATTGTTGTATTTCAACTAGTAGAAATGAGAGTTTACCAAGATTGGATTTGTTTTCAAATTCTTTGTGGATCTGTGTAATCTGAGGGAAATATGTGTCTCTAATATGGTCATACATTTGGCAGGAGGTCAGGAAGTGCAGCTCAGTTTCCACCTCATGTTGTGGGCAGTTCTCTTTTCTGGATTTTGATCATTAGCGGGAATGGTTCTGGCGTTTAGGTTTCCACAGACTAGTACATGTTCCTGGGTCTGGACATGATTGATCTCCCTCTCTAGGATGGAGAATCTGTCATCGTTAAAGTATGGGGATTCTAGTGGGGGATATAAACATAGTGTACAAAACATTAAGAACCTTCCTAATTTAGAGTTGCACCACCTTTTGCCCCCAGAACAGCCTCAATTCATCGGGCCATGGACTCTACAAGTTGTTGAAAGCGTTTCACAGGGATTCTGGCCCATGTTGACTCCAATACTTCCCACAGTGGTGTCCAGTTGGCTGGATGTCCTTTGGGGTGGAGGACCATTCTTGATAGACAGGAAACTGTTGAGCGTGACACACTCAAACCGGCAATTAAATATGTTGTCTTGCCCATTCACCCTCTGAATGGCACACAAACACAATCCATGTCTCAATTGTCTCAAGGCTTAAAAATCCTTCTTTAACCTGTCTCCTCCCCTTCATCTACACTGATTGAAGTGGATTTAACAAGTAACATCAATAAGGGATCATAGCTTTCACCTGGATTCACCTGGTCAGTCTGTCATGGAAAGAGCAGGTGTTCATAATGTTTTGTACACTCAGGTAGCACACAGGAGGACATTTTTCTCTGTTGAGATGGTTTGCTCTCTCTCTGTATGCCCCCCCTCTCTCTCTCTCTTTGTCCTCTCTCTCTCTCTCTCTCTCTCTCTCTCTCTCTCTCTCTTTGTCCTCTCTCTCTCTCTCTGTCCTCTCTCTCTGTCCTCTTTTTCTGTCCTGTCTCTGTCCTCTTTCTCTGTTCTGTCTGTCCTCTCTCTCTGTCCTCTCTCTCTGTCCTCTCTCTCTGTCCTCTTTTTCTGTCCTGTCTCTGTCCTCTTTCTCTGTTCTGTCTGTCCTCTCTCTCTGTCCTCTCTCTCTGTCCTCTCTCTCTGTCCTCTTTTTCTGTCCTGTCTCTGTCCTCTTTCTCTGTTCTGTCTGTCCTCTCTCTCTGTCCTCTCTCTCTGTCCTCTCTCTCTGTCCTCTTTTTCTGTCCTGTCTCTGTCCTCTTTCTCTGTTCTGTCTGTCCTCTCTCTCTGTCCTCTCTCTCTGTCCTCTCTCTCTGTCCTCTTTTTCTGTCCTGTCTCTGTACTCTTTCTCTGTTCTGTCTGTCCTCTCTCTCTGTCTCTCTCTGTCCTCTCTGTCCTCTCTCTCTGTCCTCTTTTTCTGTCCTGTCTCTGTCCTCTCGCTCTCTGTCCCTTCTCTGTCTGTCCTCTTTTTCTGTCCTGTCTCTGTCCTATTTCTCTGTTCTGTCTGTCCTCTCTCTCTGTCTCTCTCTCCCCTCCATTTATTTGGTGAGATGGATCCTGTGTAGTGTTGGGGTTTGCTGTAACCAGACCTCTCTGGACTCTGACTCTCACCCTGCTCCCTCAATCCCCCCTTTGTGTCTGTTGGCCTAAACCCCCCACTACGGAGAGAGGGAGGGAGGGGATGCAGGAAGGGAGTGTGTGTGTGTGTGTGTGTGTGTGTGTGTGTGTGTGTGTGTGTGTGTGTGTGTGTGTGTCTGTGTGTGTGTGTGTGTGTGTGTGTGTGTTGGACACAGGAAGGGACGCTGCTGTAACACAAAGGCAAAGGTCGAAACGGGAGAGGTTTAACCACAGATCGCTTTGTGTTCAAAGAGAGAGAGAAAAAACAGAAAGGGAGAATGAGAGAGGAGCGATTAAGAGAGAGAGACAGAGACAGAGAGCAAGAGAAAACGAGAGAGAGACCGAGACAGAGAGCAAGAGAAAGCGAGAGAGACAGAGACAGAGAGAGAGACCGAGACAGAGAGAGAGACCGAGACAGAGAGCAAGAGAAAACGAGAGAGAGACCGAGACAGAGAGCAAGAGAAAACGAGAGAGAGATAGAGACAGAGAGCAAGAGAAAACAAGAGAGACAGAGACAGAGAGAGAGACAGAGAGCAAGAGAAAACAAGAGAGACAGAGAGAGAGACAGAGAGCAAGAGAAAACAAGAGAGACAGAGACAGAGAGAGAGACAGAGACAGAGAGCAAGAGAAAACGAGAGAGAGACAGAGACAGAGAGCAAGAGAAAACGAGAGAGAGAGAGAGACAGAGAGCAAGAGAAAACGAGAGAGAGGAAGAAGGAGAAAGAGCGATTAAAGAAACTGTCACACTTCACAGTTCAAACTTCAAACTTTTTTAAGGCACTTTAAGTTTCAACGTTTTCCTCTTCTTCTTTAGTTTCTCAGCGTTTCACTGAGAATTACTCAGTTTGGCAAATGTAGATTCCACATTTTAGATGTTGATGGACATTTGAGTGTCTTTTGTTATAGGGCAATTCCATGGAAAACGGAATTCTGCCTTGACTCAGATTTCTCACTTTAAAATGTATGCCAAACAAAAACCATTGATTTTAAAGTTCAACAAACCATACAACTCTATGAACAAGGACGACTGTGAACAATCTCTATGAACAATCGACTCAGAAAAATGTCACAAAAACACATTTATTGGAACTGTACAGTAAAATCTCCCTCAGTTTTTTCATCCACATTTTCCAAAACACTCAGTTAAATATCTGCTCTGAATTCAGATCCAACGACGTCTGCAGAAAGACTGGGCTGTCCGCTATGACAGGACACCTTGACTTAAAACAAATATATTTTGGTTATTGAACTACAGTAGGTGAAGTGTAGTGGCGCAGCGGTCTAAGGCACTGCATCTCAGTGCAAGAGGCGGCACTACAGTCCCTGGTTCAAATCCAGGCTGTATCACATTCGGCCATGATTGGGAGTGCCCTAAGGCGGCGCACAATTGGCCCAGCGTCGTCCAGGTTTGGGGTAGGCCGTCATTGTAAATAAGAATTTGTTCTTAACTGACTTGCCTAGTTAAATAAAGGTTAAATAACCATTTAAATTAAAAAAAACATCCAGAATTACAGTCATCACGGCTCCCTGATCTGTACTACACAGACATACAGAATGATGGATATGAATATCATTCTCTTCATGGGGATGTATCCTAAATAGGTACACTAAGGTAGAAATATGAAGAATCCTTCTTCTGCATGTTTGGGTATTATTCTACACGCTGGCTATTATTGTAATGAGCTCTGCCTCCAAAACAAGACCACATGTTGTTGGTCTAAAACGGAAACAGTCCTAGACATCTATGTTTCACAAGTTTGGGCATCACAGTACATCACAGTAGAGTTCACTACTGCACAGAACAGCACAGTAGAGTTCACTACTGCACAGTAGAGCACAGTAGAGTTCACTACTGCACAGAACAGCACAGTAGAGTTCACTACTGCACAGTAGAGCACAGTAGAGTTCACTACTGCACAGAACAGCACAGTAGAGTTCACTACTGCACAGTAGAGCACAGTAGAGTTCACTACTGCACAGAACAGCACAGTAGAGTTCACTACTGCACAGTAGAGCACAGTAGAGTTCACTACTGCACAGAACAGCACAGTAGAGTTCACTACTGCACAGTAGAGCACAGTAGAGTTCACTACTGCACAGAACAGCACAGTAGAGTTCACTACTGCACAGAACAGCACAGTAGAGTTCACTACTGCACAGTAGAGCACAGTAGAGTTCACTACTGCACAGAACAGCACAGTAGAGTTCACTACTGCACAGTAGAGCACAGTAGAGTTCACTACTGCACAGAACAGCACAGTAGAGTTCACTACTGCACAGAACAGCACAGTAGAGTTCACTACTGCACAGTAGAGTTCACTACTGCACAGAACAGCACAGTAGAGTTCACTACTGCACAGTAGAGCACAGTAGAGTTCACTACTGCACAGAACAGCACAGTAGAGTTCACTACTGCACAGAACAGCACAGTAGAGTTCACTACTGCACAGTAGAGCACAGTAGAGTTCACTACTGCACAGAACAGCACAGTAGAGTTCACTACTGCACAGAACAGCACAGTAGAGTTCACTACTGCACAGTAGAGCACAGTAGAGTTCACTACTGCACAGAACAGCACAGTAGAGTTCACTACTGCACAGAACAGCACAGTAGAGTTCACTACTGCACAGTAGAGCACAGTAGAGTTCACTACTGCACAGAACAGCACAGTAGAGTTCACTACTGCACAGTAGAGTTCACTACTGCACAGAACAGCAGAGTTTAGTAGAGCAAAGCACAGTACAGTAGAGTTCAGTACAGTAGAGTACAGTAGAGTACAGAACAGTAGAGTACAGTACAGTAGAGTACAGTAGAGTTCAGTACAGTAGAGTTCAGTACAGTAGAGTTCAGTACAGTAGAGTTCAGTACAGTAGAGTACAGTAGAGTTCAGTAGAGTTCAGTACAGTAGAGTACAGTAGAGTTCAGTAGAGTTCAGACTCTATGAACTGAACATAACAGTATGTCAGTGGAAGGGAGGACAGTAACA
>NW_024060308.1:160419-182912 GCF_016432855.1 Salvelinus namaycush
AATAAGACCAGTTAGTAAGTGTATTCATTTAGTTAAAGCTCAGCTATTCAACTCAACTGTTATTAACTAACTCACTTATTAACCCTCCCTCCTTGTCCCTCCATCTACCCCCCTCACCCCTCTTCCTCCTCTCCCCCTCCCTCTTCCCCCCTCCCTCTCTCCACCCCCCCCCCCCCTCTTCCCCCCCTACCTCTGCCCATATATCCTTCTCTCTCCTCCACAGCTTTGAAAAGATCCTTCGACGTCGATGACGTGGACGAGCTTCCTCCCTTCTCCCCTTCCTCCCCCATTCCCTCCCCCCTCTCCTCCACCTCCCTCCTCAACAAGACCAACGAGGGTCGAGGGTTCCCCACCTCCAACCACGGCTCCCCTGCCTTCCTCTCCCGGATCAGTCTTGGTACCAACCCCAGCCCCGCCCAGAGCCCTGTATTCAAGTCCCGTATGGTCTCCAGTCTCTCCTTCAACAGAGCCATGAACAGACCTACCATCAACAACAATGGAGGCAGCTCCGGAGGCATCGCCAGGGCCTCTTCCTTCCAGAACAAGTTCAACCCGAAGGGTTTCTCCTCCTCTCTCTCTGGCCCAGGCAGCGACAATGATAGTCTCCATAGCTCCTCTTCTAGTCTGGAGTATTCCATCCAGGGAGGTGGAGGAGAAGGAGGAGGAGGGGTACCTCCAGGCAAGCCAGGGTCTCTGTCCTACTCCACTAGCCCGCAGATGGAGCAGCGTCCTGGGCAGCAGTGTGGCGTGGGCCTGGGGATGGGGAAGCGGTTCTCTTCCCATGGGAGTGTGTTTCACTCTGAGCTAGAGGGGCCTATGGGGCTGGGAGCTCCAGAGCCCAGGGGGGTCAGCCACGGATCCATGCCCAGTCTGGACCTCCAGATCGGTGAAGGAGGAGGCGGGGTGATGGGGGTGCGGGGGGCTGGAGGTGGAGGGGTGAGGTATGGCAACGCCAATGTGGGTTTGAATGGCGGATCGCAGCCCCATTATAACACCAGTCCCTTTGGCAAGGAAGGATGCTACTCGCCCAATCGGAACCACAGCAGCTACCAGGCCCAGCCCAAACCCAAAGAGACCCAGCGTCTCAACAAGTTCCCCCTGGATCTAGACAGTCTGGTGGGGGTGAAGACGCCCCAGCCCAGCACCCATCCTCCCCCCTCGTCTGACCCCCCTAAACCTCCCCCCAGAGCCCACTATCCCAGCAGCCTCTCTGTCTCAGCTAGCCCCTCCCTCAGCAGTCTAGACAGCTCCGGTGGTGACCTCACTCCTCTTCCCTCCGCCAACCACCACCTCTCCTACAACAACAACAACCCCTCCCTCCCCCGCTCTCCCCCACCTACCTCCCCCCCGGGGGCCAAGCCTGTCCCTAAGGTGAGCCAGTCCCCTGTCCCCCTGTCCCCCGCCCAGACCCCCCAGCTCAACCTGCTCTCCCCCAGACCTCAGGTAGGACACCTGGCCCTCTCCACCCCTCTGCCACTGGAGCACACCCAGCCACAGGAAATGATGTCAGAGAGAGAAAGCGTGGGTTCCATCCTACAGAGGATCGCTTCCTTTTCCCGTCCCGAAGCCATGACGACCACCAGGGTTCCAAGCGCCGCCGGTGTTCTGAGCGGGGTTGCCCTTAGCAACGGGGTGAAGAAGGAGAGCCTGCCACCGATGATGCGTCAGGAGCGTGTTTCCTCACCTCCACCATCACCTCTACCTGTGGAGGTGCAGAGACAGGGGCTAAAGAGAGTGCAAGGTAAGTGTTTTAAATGTACATGGTTACTGGCCCAACGCTCATAACCGCTAAGCTACCTGCCGACCACGTAGGTCATTGACTAACGTTTTCATAGGAATGTTCCCATGGTGTGCAAGGAATGTTTCCAAGACACCATTCCCTACATGTCAAATAGAACTTACCCAGAACTTAAGATACTAAATGTTCCAGACACATTTCAAGAATATTCATGTGATCAGTTTTCTGTGGGTTAGGAGAATATTCCATCAACGTCCCACCAAACATACACAGAACATGGTTGCCATTAAAGCAGACTGGAATACATCCCTGTAATGTTTCTCTCTAGATTTTAATGGTAATTGTCATCTGAGGACTGTATTGTAGATTTAATGGTAATTGTCATCTGAGGACTGTATTGTAGATTGAATGGTAATTGTCATCTGAGGACTGTATTGTAGATTTAATGGTAATTCTCATCTGTATTGTAGATTGAATGGTAATTATCATCTGAGGACTGTATTGTATATTTAATGGTAATTCTCATATGAGGACTGTATTGTAGATTGAATGGTAATTCTCATATGAGGACTGTATTGTAGATTGAATGGTAATTGTCATCTGAGGACTGTATTGTAGATTGAATGGTAATTGTCATCTGAGGACTGTATTGTAGATTGAATGGTAATTGTCATCTGAGGACTGTATTGTAGATTGAATGGTAATTCTCATTTGAGGACTGTATTGTAGGCGATATAGAGACAAGTGGCATTTTAATGTCATTCATAGGACATGTGAACAGCATTTAATCACACAAACACAACCATATGTTTACACTTCATATGTTGACAATCTGCACATTATTTCATTCATAGGACATTTTAAACTTTAGTCATACACACACAACCAAGACTGGACAGTCTTAGTGTTGTGGGAACATATTTTTAGTGATGTCCCCACAATGTTTCCACCAGACTGTTCCCACAACCTAATGAAACATTCTGGGAACCCTTAAATAACAAATTACATGTTTTTAAGGATCGGTCTTGCAACATCAGACAAATGTTTTATACAAACATTCTGTAATCATCAGCACAGTTTTTTTTCTGGGTAGTGTTTGTGTTATGAAAAACATTCTGGGAACTTTCACAGAACCAATTTTGGTATGCTGGATAGTCACTTTACCCTGCCTGCATGTACATATCTACCTCAAATACCTCGTACCTCTGCACATTGATCTGGTACTGGTTCTTCCTGTATATAGCTCCACATTGATCTGGTACTGATACTTCCTGTATATAGCTGCACATGGATCTGGTACTGATACTTCCTGTATATAGCTCCACATTGATCTGGTACTGGTGCTTCCTGTATATAGCTCCACATTGATCTGGTACTGGTACTTCCTGTATATAGCTCCACATTGATCTGGTACTGATACTTCCTGTATATAGCTGCACATGGATCTGGTACTGATACTTCCTGTATATAGCTCCACATTGATCTGGTACTGGTGCTTCCTGTATATAGCTCCACATTGATCTGGTACTGGTACTTCCTGTATATAGCTCCACATTGATCTGGTACTGATACTTCCTGTATATAGCTGCACATGGATCTGGTACTGATACTTCCTGTATATAGCTCCACATTGATCTGGTACTGATACTTCCTGTATATAGCTCCACATTGATCTGGTACTGGTACTTCCTGTATATAGCTCCACGTTCATCTGGTACTGATACTTCCTGTATATAGTTCCACATAGATCTGGTACTGATACTTCCTGTATATAGCTCCACATTCATCTGGTACTGATACTTCCTGTATATAGTTCCACATAGATCTGGTACTGATACTTCCTGTATATAGCTCCACATTCATCTGGTACTGATACTTTCTGTATATAGTTCCACATAGATCTGGTACTGATACTTCCTGTATATAGCTCCACATTCATCTGGTACTGATACTTCCTGTATATAGTTCCACATTGATCTGGTACTGAAACTTCCTGTATATAGCTCCACATTGATCTGGTACTGGTACTTCCTGTATATAGCTCCACGTTCATCTGGTACTGATACTTCCTGTATATAGTTCCACATAGATCTGGTACTGATACTTCCTGTATATAGCTCCACATTCATCTGGTACTGATACTTCCTGTATATAGTTCCACATAGATCTGGTACTGATACTTCCTGTATATAGCTCCACATTCATCTGGTACTGATACTTTCTGTATATAGTTCCACATAGATCTGGTACTGATACTTCCTGTATATAGCTCCACATTGATCTGGTACTGAAACTTCCTGTATATAGCTCCACATTGATCTGGTACTGATACTTCCTGTATATAGCTCCACATTGATCTGGTACTGATACTTCCTGTATATAGCTCCACATTCATCTGGTACTGATACTTCCTGTATATAGCTCCACATTGATCTGGTACTGATACTTCCTGTATATAGCTGCACATGGATCTGGTACTGATACTTCCTGTATATAGCTCCACATTGATCTGGTACTGGTGCTTCCTGTATATAGCTCCACATTGATCTGGTACTGGTACTTCCTGTATATAGCTCCACATTGATCTGGTACTGATACTTCCTGTATATAGCTGCACATGGATCTGGTACTGATACTTCCTGTATATAGCTCCACATTGATCTGGTACTGATACTTCCTGTATATAGCTCCACATTGATCTGGTACTGGTACTTCCTGTATATAGCTCCACGTTCATCTGGTACTGATACTTCCTGTATATAGTTCCACATAGATCTGGTACTGATACTTCCTGTATATAGCTCCACATTCATCTGGTACTGATACTTCCTGTATATAGTTCCACATAGATCTGGTACTGATACTTCCTGTATATAGCTCCACATTCATCTGGTACTGATACTTTCTGTATATAGTTCCACATAGATCTGGTACTGATACTTCCTGTATATAGCTCCACATTCATCTGGTACTGATACTTCCTGTATATAGTTCCACATTGATCTGGTACTGAAACTTCCTGTATATAGCTCCACATTGATCTGGTACTGGTACTTCCTGTATATAGCTCCACGTTCATCTGGTACTGATACTTCCTGTATATAGTTCCACATAGATCTGGTACTGATACTTCCTGTATATAGCTCCACATTCATCTGGTACTGATACTTCCTGTATATAGTTCCACATAGATCTGGTACTGATACTTCCTGTATATAGCTCCACATTCATCTGGTACTGATACTTTCTGTATATAGTTCCACATAGATCTGGTACTGATACTTCCTGTATATAGCTCCACATTGATCTGGTACTGATACTTCCTGTATATAGCTCCACATTGATCTGGTACTGAAACTTCCTGTATATAGCTCCACATTGATCTGGTACTGGTACGTCCTGTATATAGCTCCACATTGATCTGGTACTGATACTTCCTGTATATAGTTCCACATAGATCTGGTACTGATACTTCCTGTATATAGCTCCACATTGATCTGGTACTGAAACTTCCTGTATATAGCTCCACATTGATCTGGTACTGGTACGTCCTGTATATAGCTCCACATTCATCTGGTACTGATACTTCCTGTATATAGCTCCACATTGATCTGGTACTGATACTTCCTGTATATAGCTCCACATTGATCTGGTACTGATACTTCCTGTATATAGCTACACATTGATCTGGTACTGATACTTCCTGTATATAGCTACACATTCATCTGGTACTTCCTGTATATAGCTGCACATTCATCTGGTACTGGTACTTCCTGTATATAGCTCCACATTGATCTGGTACTGATACTTCCTGTATATAGCTCCACATTGATCTGGTACTGATACTTCCTGTATATAGCTCCACATTGATCTGGTACTGGTACTTCCTGTATATAGCTCCACATTGATCTGGTACTGATACTCCCTGTATATAGCTCCACATTGATCTGGTACTGGTACTTCCTGTATGTAGCTCCATTCTTGTGTATTTTACTCCTCGCATTTCTATTTTTCTTTATATTATTATTTTTTAACTCTGTATTGTTGGGAAGATGTGATACAGTGCACTACTTTTGACCAGGGCCCTTACGGTCAGTTTGAGGCCATTTGGGAGGCAGGCTATATATATAGTGCATTCTAAAAGTATTCAGACCACATTTTGTTACGTATGAAATTGTTCTTTTCCCTCATTAATCTACACACAATACCCCATGATGACATCACAATACCCCATGATGACATTACAATACCCCATGATGACAAAGCAACAAACAATTATTTTTTTTCATAATTGGAAATTTCACATTTACATACATTTTCAGACCAGTACTTTGTTGAAGCACCTTTGGCAGCGATTACAGCCTCCAGTCTTCTTGGGTATGACGCTACAAGCTTGGCACACCTGTATTTGGGGAGTTTCTCCCATTCTTCTCTGCAGATCCTCTCAAGCTCTGTCAGGTTGGATGGGGAGCGTCGCTACACAGCTATTTTCAGGTCTTTCCAGAGATGGTCGATCGGGTTCAAGTCCGGGCTCTGGCTGGGCCACTCAAGGACTTGGTTGTGTGCTTAGGGTCGTTGTCCTGTTGGAAGGTGAACCTTCGCCCCAGTCTGAGGTCCTGAGCGCTCTGGAGCAGGTTTTCATCAAGGATCTCTGTACTTTGCTCCGTTCATCTTTGTCTGAAGTTAGAAAGTGTACTCGTGTCATACTATGAGGTCCAGATCTTAACGGCACAGGAGGTAGTGCTATGTCCTGTATCTGTAGAGTTACTGGTTCATGTCCCTCTCAGCTGGTCCCTCTCCATCACTATTATCTGTTATTGTCCCAGAGGACACAGGACACAGCTGGAAGGTCAGTGGTGCTGCTAATAGTGTGGAAACTCTCAGCCAAATCACAACCGGTCTGGAAAGTATGAGGCAGCTCCATAACACCCACTACATAACACGGTTCTGATAGAACACTGTCAGGTTCCGCTGGCCTGCTGGTCCTGGGCTCACTAATACACACTGGTCACAGCCTCCCCTCATGGAACAACAACATCCTCTGTTTAGACAAACCATCATGTTGAAGAGTCCTTTTCCACATGGAACATGTTATCTCTCCTCTTCCTCCCCCATTTCCTCTCCTCTTCCTCCTCCTCTTTTTCTCTATTCCTCCCTGTTCTCTTCTCTCTATTCCTCCCTGTTCTCTTCTCTCTATTCCTCCTTGTTCTCTCTATTCCTCCTTGTTCTCTCTATTCCTCCCTGTTCTCTCTATTCCTCCCTGTTCTCTCTATTCCTCCCTGTTCCCTCTATTCCTCCCTGTTCTCTTCTCTCTATTCCTCCCTCTTCTCTCTATTCCTCCCTGTTCTCTTCTCTCTATTCCTCGCTGTTCTCTCTATTCCTCCATGTTCTCTTCTCTCTATTCCTCCATGTTCTCTTCTCTCTATTCCTCCCTGTTCTCTTCTCTCTATTCCTCCCTGTTCTCTCTATTCCTCCATGTTCTCTTCTCTCTATTCCTCCATGTTCTCTTCTCTCTATTCCTCCCTGTTCTCTTCTCTCTATTCCTCCCTGTTCTCTCTATTCCTCCCTGTTCTCTTCTCTCTATTCCTCCCTGTTCTCTCTATTCCTCCATGTTCTCTTCTCTCTATTCCTCCATGTTCTCTTCTCTCTATTCCTCCCTGTTCTCTTCTCTCTATTCCTCCCTGTTCTCTTCTCTCTATTCCTCCCTGTTCTCTTCTCTCTATTCCTCCCTGTTCTCTTCTCTCTTTTCCTCCCTGTTCTCTCTATTCCTCCCTGTCCTCTCTATTCCTCCCTGTTCTCTTCTCTCTATTCCTCCCTGTTCTCTCTATTCCTCCCTGTTCTCTTCTCTCTATTCCTCCCTGTTCTCTCTATTCCTCCCTGTTCTCTTCTCTCTATTCCTCCCTGTTCTCTCTATTCCTCCCTGTTCTGTTCTCTCTATTCCTCCCTGTTCTCTTCTCTCTTTTCCTCCCTGTTCTCTCTATTCCTCCCTGTTCTCTTCTCTCTATTCCTCCCTGTTCTCTTCTCTCTATTCCTCCCTGTTCTCTCTATTCCTCCCTGTTCTGTTCTCTCTATTCCTCCCTGTTCTCTTCTCTCTTTTCCTCCCTGTTCTCTCTATTCCTCCCTGTTCTCTTCTCTCTATTCCTCCCTGTTCTCTTCTCTCTATTCCCCCCTGTTCTCTCTATTCCTCCCTGTTCTCTTCTCTCTATTCCTCCCTGTTCTCTTCTCTCTATTCCTCCATGTTCTCTTCTCTCTATTCCTCCCTGTTCTCTCTATTCCTTCCTGTTCTCTTCTCTCTATTCCTCCCTGTTCTCTCTATTCCTCCATGTTCTCTTCTCTCTATTCCTCCCTGTTCTCTTCTCTCTATTCCTCCCTGTTCTCTTCTCTCTATTCCTCCATGTTCTCTTCTCTCTATTCCTCCCTGTTCTCTTCTCTCTATTCCTCCCTGTTCTCTTCTCTCTATTCCTCCATGTTCTCTTCTCTCTATTCCTCCCTGTTCTCTTCTCTCTATTCCTCCCTGTTCTCTCTATTCCTTCCTGTTCTCTTCTCTCTATTCCTCCCTGTTCTCTCTATTCCTTCCTGTTCTCTTCTCTCTATTCCTCCCTGTTCTCTTCTCTCTATTCCTCCCTGTTCTCTTCTCTCTATTCCTCTCTGTTCTCTTCTCTCTATTCCTCCCTGTTCTCTTCTCTCTATTCCTCCCTGTTCTCTTCTCTCTATTCCTCCCTGTTCTCTTCTCTCTATTCCTCCTGTTCTCTTCTCTCTTTTCCTCCCTGTTCTCTCTATTCCTCCCTGTCCTCTCTATTCCTCCCTGTTCTCTTCTCTCTATTCCTCCCTGTTCTCTCTATTCCTCCCTGTTCTCTTCTCTCTATTCCTCCCTGTTCTCTCTATTCCTCCCTGTTCTCTTCTCTCTATTCCTCCCTGTTCTCTTCTCTCTTTTCCTCCCTGTTCTCTCTATTCCTCCCTGTTCTCTTCTCTCTATTCCTCCCTGTTCTCTTCTCTCTATTCCTCCCTGTTCTCTTCTCTCTATTCCTCCCTGTTCTCTCTATTCCTCCCTGTTCTCTCTATTCCTCCCTGTTCTCTTCTCTCTATTCCTCCATGTTCTCTTCTCTCTATTCCTCCCTGTTCTCTTCTCTCTATTCCTCCCTGTTCTCTCTATTCCTCCCTGTTCTCTTCTCTCTATTCCTCCATGTTCTCTTCTCTCTATTCCTCCCTGTTCTCTTCTCTCTATTCCTCCCTGTTCTCTTCTCTCTATTCCTCCCTGTTCTCTTCTCTCTATTCCTCCCTGTTCTCTTCTCTCTATTCCTCCCTGTTCTCTCTATTCCTCCCTGTTCTCTTCTCTCTATTCCTCCCTGTTCTCTTCTCTCTATTCCTCCCTGTTCTCTCTATTCCTCCCTGTTCTCTTCTCTCTATTCCTCCATGGTCTCTTCTCTCTATTCCTCCCTGTTCTCTTCTCTCTATTCCTCCCTGTTCTCTTCTCTCTATTCCTCCCTGTTCTCTCTATTCCTCCCTGTTCTCTTCTCTCTATTCCTCCCTGTTCTCTTCTCTCTATTCCTCCCTGTTCTCTCTATTCTCCCTGTTCTCTTCTCTCTATTCCTCCATGTTCTCTTCTCTCTATTCCTCCATGTTCTCTTCTCTCTATTCCTCCCTGTTCTCTTCTCTCTATTCCTCCCTGTTCTCTCTATTCCTCCATGTTCTCTTCTCTCTATTCCTCCCTGTTCTCTTCTCTCTATTCCTCCCTGTTCTCTTCTCTCTATTCCTCCCTGTTCTATCTATTCCTCCCTGTTCTCTTCTCTCTATTCCTCCCTGTTCTCTTCTCTCTATTCCTCCCTGTTCTCTCTATTCCTCACTGTTCTCTTCTCTCTATTCCTCCCTGTTCTCTCTATTCCTCCCTGTTCTCTTCTCTCTATTCCTCCCTGTTCTCTTCTCTCTATTCCTCCCTGTTTTCTTCTCTCTATTCCTCCCTGTTCTCTCTATTCCTCCCTGTTCTCTTCTCTCTATTCCTCCCTGTTCTCTTCTCTCTATTCCTCCCTGTTCTCTTCTCTCTATTCCTCCCTGTTCTCTCTATTCCTCCCTGTTCTCTTCTCTCTATTCCTCCATGTTCTCTTCTCTCTATTCCTCCCTGTTCTCTTCTCTCTATTCCTCCCTGTTCTCTTCTCTCTATTCCTCCCTGTTCCCTTCTCTCTATTCCTCCCTGTTCTCTTCTCTCTATTCCTCCCTGTTCTCTCTATTCCTCCCTGTTCTCTTCTCTCTATTCCTCCCTGTTCTCTTCTCTCTATTCCTCCCTGTTCTCTCTATTCCTCCCTGTTCTCTTCTCTCTATTCCTCCATGGTCTCTTCTCTCTATTCCTCCCTGTTCTCTTCTCTCTATTCCTCCCTGTTCTCTTCTCTCTATTCCTCCCTGTTCTCTCTATTCCTCCCTGTTCTCTTCTCTCTATTCCTCCCTGTTCTCTCTATTCCTCCCTGTTCTCTTCTCTCTATTCCTCCATGTTCTCTTCTCTCTATTCCTCCATGTTCTCTTCTCTCTATTCCTCCCTGTTCTCTTCTCTCTATTCCTCCCTGTTCTCTTCTCTCTATTCCTCCCTGTTCTCTCTATTCCTCCCTGTTCTCTTCTCTCTATTCCTCCCTGTTCTCTTCTCTCTATTCCTCCCTGTTCTCTCTATTCCTCACTGTTCTCTTCTCTCTATTCCTCCCTGTTCTCTCTATTCCTCCCTGTTCTCTTCTCTCTATTCCTCCCTGTTCTCTTCTCTCTATTCATCCCTGTTCTCTTCTCTCTATTCCTCCCTGTTCTCTTCTCTCTATTCCTCCATGTTCTCTTCTCTCTATTCCTCCCTGTTCTCTTCTCTCTATTCCTCCCTGTTTTCTTCTCTCTATTCCTCCCTGTTCTCTCTATTCCTCCCTGTTCTCTTCTCTCTATTCCTCCATGTTCTCTTCTCTCTAATCCTCCCTGTTCTCTTCTCTCTATTCCTCCCTGTTCTGTTCTCTCTATTCCTCCCTTGTTCTCTTCTCTCCTCTGGTTCCTCTCTCCTCTCCTGGGGGTGTTTTAACAGATGGATACTAAGCTTTTACAGTTAGAGTCTTTGTTTGTGCGTATGTGTGTGTGTGTGTGTGTGTGTGTGTGTGTGTGTGTGTGTGTGTGTGTGTGTGTGTGTGTGTGTGTGTGTGTGTGTGTGTGTGTGTGTGTGTGTGTGTGTGTGTGTGTGTGTGTGTGTGTGTGTGTGTGTGTGTGCGCGCGTGTGAGTGTGTGAGTGTGTGTGTGCGCGACAGCTGGTGGTCAGTGTACCATGCCTGACTGAATAGACAACATGTTGAGAGGGGAAGGTAAAGAGGACTTGACAGAAGACCGGTAGAGTGGGATTAAGGAGGACTTAAATGTTTCCCCTCAAACACAAAGATGACTTCACACACACACAGTGTTGCCTATGTAAAGGACATCATTCTGCTTGCTTAGAAAGTACCAAATCTGGCGTGAACTCAGGACCTCTGCCTCAAAACCACATGTGATCGCCCTCTTCTAGCATCTTAGACGATCGCTCCACCTCAGAAGCCAGCTAGTGAGGCGACGCCCCTAGTGGTCCTGTCCTGCAGCACTGTCTCTGTACTGTATCATCCCCATGTTCTACCCCTAGTGGTCCTGTCCTGCAGCCCTGTCTCTGTACTGTATCATCACCATGTTCTACCCCTAGTGGTCCTGTCCTGCAGCCCTGTCTCTGTACTGTATCATCACTATGTTCTACCCCTAGTGGTCCTGTCCTGCAGCCCTGTCTCTGTACTGTATCATCCCCATGTTCTACCCCTAGTGGTCCTGTCCTGCAGCCCTGTCTCTGTACTGTATCATCACTATGTTCTACCCCTAGTGGTCCTGTCCTGCAGCCCTGTCTCTGTACTGTATCATCACCGTGTTCTACCCCTAGTGGTCCTGTCCTGCAGCCCTGTCTCTGTATTGTATCATCACCATGTTCTACCCCTAGTGGTCCTGTCCTGCAGCCCTGTCTCTGTACTGTATCATCACCATGTTCTACCCCTAGTGGTCCTGTCCTGCAGCCCTGTCTCTGTACTGTATCATCACCATGTTCTACCCCTAGTGGTCCTGTCCTGCAGCCCTGTCTCTGTATTGTATCATCACCGTGTTCTACCCCTAGTGGTCCTGTCCTGCAGCCCTGTCTCTGTATTGTATCATCACTGTGTTCTACCCCTAGTGGTCCTGTCCTGCAGCCCTGTCTCTGTATCATCACCATGTTCTACCCCTAGTGGTCCTGTCCTGCAGCCCTGTCTCTGTATTGTATCATCACCGTGTTCTACCCCTAGTGGTCCTGTCCTGCAGCCCTGTCTCTGTATTGTATCATCACCATGTTCTACCCCTAGTGGTCCTGTCCTGCAGCCCTGTCTCTGTACTGTATCATCACCATGTTCTACCCCTAGTGGTCCTGTCCTGCAGCCCTGTCTCTGTACTGTATCATCACCATGTTCTACCCCTAGTGGTCCTGTCCTGCAGCCCTGTCTCTGTACTGTATCATCACCGTGTTCTACCCCTAGTGGTCCTGTCCTGCAGCCCGGTCTCTGTATTGTATCATCACCATGTTCTACCCCTAGTGGTCCTGTCCTGCAGCCCTGTCTTTGTATTGTATGTCTGCTGTCAGAAAGGGAGGTGGTGATTGGTGGATGGCTGTGCTGAAGGATAGATGTGATTGGAGGTGGTGATTGGTGATGGCTGTGCTGAAGGATAGATGTGATTGGAGGTGGTGATTGGTGATGACTGTTCTGAAGGATAGATGTGATTGGAGGTGGTGATCGGTGATGACTGTGCTGAAGGATAGATGTGATTGGAGGTGGTGATCGGTGATGACTGTGCTGAAGGATAGATGTGATTGGAGGTGGTGATTGGTGATGACTGTGGTGAAGGATAGATGTGATTGGAGGTGGTGATTGGTGGACGGCTGTGCTGAAGGATAGATGTGATTGGAGGTGGTGATTGGTGATGACTGTGCTGAAGGATAGATGTGATTGGAGGTGGTGATTGGTGATGACTGTGGTGAAGGATAGATGTGATTGGAGGTGGTGATTGGTGATGACTGTGCTGAAGGATAGATGTGATTGGAGGTGGTGATTGGTGATGACTGTGCTGAAGGATAGATGTGATTGGAGGTGGTGATTGGTGGATGGCTGTGCTGAAGGATAGATGTGATTGGAGGTGGTGATTGGTGGACGGCTGTGCTGAAGGATAGATGTGATTGGAGGTGGTGATTGGTGGATGGCTGTGCTGAAGGATAGATGTGATTGGAGGTGGTGATCGGTGATGACTGTGCTGAAGGATAGATGTGATTGGAGGTGGTGATCGGTGATGACTGTGCTGAAGGATAGATGTGATTGGAGGTGGTGATTGGTGATGACTGTGCTGAAGGATAGATGTGATTGGAGGTGGTGATTGGTGGACGGCTGTGCTGAAGGATAGATGTGATTGGAGGTGGTGATCGGTGATGACTGTGCTGAAGGATAGATGTGATTGGAGGTGGTGATTGGTGATGACTGTGCTGAAGGATAGATGTGATTGGAGGTGGTGATTGGTGATGACTGTGGTGAAGGATAGATGTGATTGGAGGTGGTGATCGGTGATGACTGTGGTGAAGGATAGATGTGATTGGAGGTGGTGATTGGTGGATGGCTGTGCTGAAGGATAGATGTGATTGGAGGTGGTGATTGGTGATGACTGTGCTGAAGGATAGATGTGATTGGAGGTGGTGATTGGTGATGACTGTGCTGAAGGATAGATGTGATTCGAAGATTAGACACTCAACACAAACGCTATATTCAGGACATTTCTCATTCTGATATGTCTCAATTTATTTGTGTGTATTGTTTGGTATGGTGGGGTATTACTGCACTGTTGGCGGTAGAAACATAAGCATTTCTCTGCACCTGTGATAATGTCTGCAAACTATTTGTACCCAACCAATAACATTTGATTTGATGGTTAGGGTTAAGTGGTATGGTGGTAGGTCTTAGATGGAAGTTCACCAATATTTACACTCATAGAAAAAATGGTTCCTTTTTGATTCCAAGTAAAACCCTTTTTTGTTCCAGGTAGAACCCTTTTTTGTTCCAGGTAGAACCATTTTGGGTTACACATAGAACCCTCTCTGTAAAGGGTTGTACATGTAACCTAAAACTGCTCTACGTGGAACCAACAAGGGTTCTTCAAAGGGTTATCCTATAGGGACAGACGAAGAACCTTTTTTGTGTAGTGTTCTCTAGGCCCTGGGCTTAAACAAAAGAAGACACTTGTACCATGTCAGATATAGAGTTGATTCAATCCTAATATTACACTTTATATACATCACAGAAGACTTAAATATAACAACACTGACATAGAAACACAAGGATTTTCGCCGTTATTGTATTTATTTATTCATTATGAAATGATGAATAACATTCCACCCATGAGGCCACTAGTTCATTTGACTGGAGGAAAGGACTACACCCATTATCACAGAGCGATGTTGACCCTACACCAGAGGGTCACGCCCAGCTGAATGACTTCTCATCACATGGTTTCATCATCTACACACACACACACACACACACACACACACACACACACACACACACACACACACACACACACACACACACACACACACACACACACACTGCTGTCATATGTCCTCCTGTGTTTTATGGCTTGTTATGACCTTTCACAGGAGGGGGTATTTTTAGTTGTTACACCCCTGGCTCGTGTGTGTGTAGTCCTGTTCCTGACTGTTTCCTGCTTCCTGTTATAACAAACAGACAGGTTCACCGTTCTGCCATGACACCACCGCCTGGTGGGACACACACACACACACAACCACTCAATCTCTTCTCCTCAAACCCACTGGAGGTTAGAACGGGTTCTGGGTCATCTGGAGCCCTCAGAGGGATTCTATCATTCTGTTGTGAAGCGTTTAGGCACCTCTGAACAGTTTGACACGCTGGTAGGAATGATTAACCAGCGACCCCTGGGTTTTCCCCTCAGCTCTTACTGCAGACAGAGGCTGCCTCCAAAATGGCACCCTACCCCCTACATAGTGCACTATGGGCCCCTGCACTATGGGCCCCCTACGTAGTGCACTATGGGCCCCTGTCTGTTTTGATGTGAGATACAGAGAATTCTGTCCTCATGTCCACTACTATCTAATTAACTGTTTAATTGTGTTAATCTGTCTCCTCATGTCCACTACTATCTAATTAACTGTTTAATTATGTTAATCCGTCTCCTCATATCCACTACTATCTAATTAACTGTTTAATTATGTTAATCCGTCTCCTCATGTCCACAACTATCTAATTAACTGTTTAATTATGTTAATCCGTCTCCTCATATCCACTACTATCTAATTAACTGTTTAATTATGTTAATCCGTCTCCTCATATCCACTACTATCTAATTACTGTTTAATTATGTTAATCCGTCTCCTCATATCCACTACTATCTAATTAACTGTTTAATTATGTTAATCCGTCTCCTCATGTCCACTACTATCTAATTAACTGTTTAATTATGTTAATCTGTCTCCTCATATCCACTACTATCTAATTAACTGTTTAATTATGTTAATCTGTCTCCTCATATCCACTACTATCTAATTAACTGTTTAATTATGTTAATCCGTCTCCTCATATCCACTACTATCTAATTAACTGTTTAATTATGTTAATCCGTCTCCTCATATCCACTACTATCTAATTAACTGTTTAATTATGTTAATCCGTCTCCTCACGTCCACTACTATCTAATTAACTGTTTAATTATGTTAATCCGTCTCCTCACGTCCACTACTATCTAATTAACTGTTTAATTATGTTAATCCGTCTCCTCACGTCCACTACTATCTAATTAACTGTTTAATTATGTTAATCCGTCTCCTCATATCCACTACTATCTAATTAACTGTTTAATTATGTTAATCCGTCTCCTCATGTCCACTACTATCTAATTAACTGTTTAATTATGTTAATCCGTCTCCTCATGTCCACTACTATCTAATTAACTGTTTAATTATGTTAATCCGTCTCCTCATGTCCACTACTATCTAATTAACTGTTTAATTATGTTAATCCGTCTCCTCATATCCACTACTATCTAATTAACTGTTTAATTATGTTAATCTGTCTCCTCACGTCCACTACTATCTAATGAACTGTTTAATTATGTTAATCCGTCTCCTCATATCCACTACTATCTAATTAACTGTTTAATTATGTTAATCCGTCTCCTCATATCCACTACTATCTAATTACTGTTTAATTATGTTAATTCGTCTCCTCATATCCACTACTATCTAATTAACTGTTTAATTATGTTAATCCGTCTCCTCATATCCACTACTATCTAATTAACTGTTTAATTTGTTTAATCCGTCTCCTCATATCCACTACTATCTAATTAACTGTTTAATTATGTTAATCCGTCTCCTCATATCCACTACTATCTAATTAACTGTTTAATTATGTTAATCCTTCTCCTCATATCCACTACTATCTAATTACTGCTTAATTATGTTAATCCGTCTCCTCATATCCACTACTATCTAATTAACTGTTTAATTATGTTAATCCGTCTCCTCATATCCACTACTATCTAATTAACTGTTTAATTAGATTACTGTTGGGGCGGCAGGTAGCCTGGTGGTTAGAGCGTTGGGCCAGTAACCGAAAGGTTGCTGGATCGAATCCCCAAGCTGACAGGGTAAAAAAATCTGTCGTTCTGCCCCTGTCGTTCTGCCCCTGTTCCCCGGTAAGCCGTCACTGTAAATAAGAATTTGTTCTTAAGTAAAATGTAAAAACTGTTTAATCTGTCTCCTCAAATCCACTACTATTTAATGACTGTCCCAGATGCAGCCTTGATGCACCACAGAGAGACGGGGGGCTCTTTCAGCTGTTAGATGACTGTCTAGCTAGCCACTCTCTTCCCAAATAATGACTGTTAGGACCGTTAGCTAACGCTGTATTACCTTTAGCTTAGAGCAGGAGATCACAGTGACACTTACAATCACACAGACCCCCACACACCCACACAGCGAAATGAGAGAAAATGAAGACATCTGTTAAAGTTAACATATTGTCGGAGGCTGTCTTTACATGTGGGGTTAAATAACATGCTGTCGGAGGCTGTCTCTACATGAGGGGTTAAATAACATGCTGTCAGAGGCTGTCTTTACATGTGGGGTTAAATAACATGCTGTCGGAGGCTGTCTCTACATGTGGGGTTAAATAACATGCTGTCGGAGGCTGTCTTTACATGAGGGGTTAAATAACATGCTGTCAGAGGCTGTCTCTACATGTGGGTTAAATAACATGCTGTCGGAGGCTGCCTCTACATGAGGGGTTAAATAACATGCTGTCGGAGGCTGCCTCTACATGTGGGGTTAAATAACATGCTGTCGGAGGCTGTCTTTACATGAGGGGTTAAATAACATGCTGTCGGAGGCTGTCTTTACTGAGGGGTTAAATAACATGCTGTCGGAGGCTGTCTTTACATGAGGGGTTAAATAACATGCTGTCGGAGGCTGCCTCTACATGAGGGGTTAAATAACATGCTGTCGGAGGCTGTCTCTACATGAGGGGTTAAATAACATGCTGTCGGAGGCTGTCTTTACATGTGGGGTTAATAACATGCTGTCGGAGGCTGTCTCTACATGTTGGTTAAATACATGCTGTCGGAGGCTGCCTCTACATGTGGTGTAAATAACATGCTGTCGGAGGCTGTCTCTACATGAGGTTAAATAACATGCTGTCGGAGGCTGTCTCTACATGGGTTAAATAACATGCTGTCGGAGGCTGTCTCTACATGAGGGGTTAAATAACATGCTGTCGGAGGCTGTCTCTACATGAGGGGTTAAATAACATGCTGTCGGAGGCTGTCTTTACATGAGGGGTTAAATAACATGCTGTCGGAGGCTGTCTTTACATGAGGGGTTAAATAACATGCTGTCGGAGGCTGCCTTTACATGAGGGGTTAAATAACATGCTGTCGGAGGCTGTCTTTACATGTGGGGTTAAATAACATGCTGTCGGAGGCTGCCTCTACATGTGGGGTTAAATAACATGCTGTCGGAGGCTGCCTCTACATGAGGGGTTAAATAACATGCTGTCGGAGGCTGCCTCTACATGTGGGGTTAAATAACATGCTGTCGGAGGCTGTCTTTACATGTGGGGTTAAATAACATGCTGTCGGAGGCTGTCTTTACATGAGGGGTTAAATAACATGCTGTCGGAGCTGTCTTTACATGAGGGGTTAAATAACATGCTGTCGGAGGCTGCCTTACATGAGGGGTTAAATAACATGCTTGTCGGAGGCTGCCTTTACATGAGGGGTTAAATAACATGCTGTCGGAGGCTGTCTCTACATGAGGGGTTAAATACATGCTGTCGGAGGCTGTCTTTACATGAGGGGTTAAATAACATGCTGTCGGAGGCTGTCTTTACATGAGGGGTTAAATAACATGCTGTCGGAGGCTGCCTTTACATGAGGGGTTAAATAACATGCTGTCGGAGGCTGTCTTTACATGTGGGGTTAAATAACATGCTGTCGGAGGCTGCCTCTACATGAGGGGTTAATACATCTGTCGGAGGCTGCCTCTACATGTGGGGTTAAATAACATGCTGTCGGAGGCTGTCTTTACATGTGGGGTTAAATAACATGCTGTCGGAGGCTGTCTTTACATGAGGGTTAATAACATGCTGTCGGAGCTTCTTTACATGAGGGTTAAATAACATGCTGTCGGAGGCTGCCTTTACATAGGGGTTAAATAACATGCTGTCGGAGGCTGTCTCTACATGAGGGGTTAAATAACATGCTGTCGGAGGCTGTCTTTACATGAGGGGTTAAATAACATGCTGTCGGAGGCTGTCTTTACATGAGGGGTTAAATAACATGCTGTCGGAGGCTGCTCTACATGAGGGGTTAAATAACATGCTGTCGGAGGCTGTCTTTACATGAGGAGTTAAATAACATGCTTTCGGAGGCTGCCTCTACATGAGGGGTTAAATAACATGCTGTCGGAGGCTGTCTTTACATGAGGGGTTAAATAACATGCTGTCGGAGGCTGTCTTTACATGAGGGGTTAAATAACATGCTGTCGGAGGCTGTCTTTACATGAGGGGTTAAATAACATGCTGTCGGAGGCTGCCTCTACATGAGGGGTTAAATAACATGCTGTCGGAGGCTGTCTCTACATGAGGGGTTAAATAACATTGTAAAGGCAGTCATTGTTGTTCTCCCCCTTAGACGAGAAGGAGCATGGATAGGACCAAGATGCGGATTGAGGGAAATAAGCCATCTTTTAATGACAACAGCAAACAAGACACTACAAAACACAAACAACAATGTGACTAACCTTCAACCGTCCATGTGTGGACACAGGAACAAACACCCACCAAACCCCGTGAACCCTGGCTGCCTTAGTATGACTCTCAATTAGAGACAAACGATACACACCTGTCTCTATGGAATCATACCAGGCCGAACACAAAAACCAACCTAGAAATACAAACATAGACTGCCCACCCAAAACACACGCCCTGACCGAAAACACATACAAAAACAACATAAAACAGGTCAGGACCGTTACAGAACCCCCCCTCAAGGTGCGACCGCCGGCGCACCAGCACAAAGTCCAGGGGAGGGTCTGGGTGGGCAGTTGACCACGGTGGTGGCTCCGGCTCTGGACGCTGTCCCCACACCACCATAGTCACTCCCCGTTTCTGTCTCCCCTCCCAATGACCACCCTAAAACTACATCCCCTAAATAAACGGCCAGCACCAGGAGAAGGGGCAGAACCGGGACAAGGGCAGCACGGGACAAGGGGCACACCGGACAAGGGGCAGCACCGGGACAAGGGCAGCACCGGGACAAGGGGCACACCAGGATAAGGGCAGCACCGGGATAAAGGGCAGCACCGGACAGGGCAGCACGGGACAAGGGGCAGCACCGGGACAAGGGGCAGCACCGGGACAAGGGCAGCACCGGGATAAGGGGCAGCACCGGGACAAGGGGCAGGTCCCGGCTGAGATACTCTGCAAGATCCTGGCTGAGGGACTCTGGCAGATCCTGGCTGAGGGACTCTGGCAGATCCTGGCTGAGGGACTCTGGCAGATCCTGGCTGAGACTCTGGCAGATCCTGGCTGAGGCTCTGCAGATCCTGGCTGGACGGCTCTGGCAGATCCTGGCTGGAGGCTCTGGCAGATCCTGGCTGGACGGCTCTGGCAGATCCTGGCTGGACGGCTCTGGCAGGTCCTGGCTGGACGGCTCTGGCAGGTCCTGGCTGGACGGCTCTGGCAGGTCCTGGCTGGACGGCTCTGGCAGGTCCTGGCTGGACGGCTCTGGCAGGTCCTGGCTGGACGGCTCTGGCAGGTCCTGGCTGGACGGCTCTGGCAGGTCATAGCAGACGCTCTGCAGGTCATAGCAGGACGGCTCTGGCTGGTCATGGCAGGACGGCTCTGGCTGGTCATGGCAGGACGGCTCTGGCTGGTCATGGCAGGACGGCTCTGGCTGGTCATGGCAGGACGCTCTGGTGGTCATGGCAGGACGGCTCTGGCTGGTCATGGCAGGACGGCTCTGGCTGGTCATGGCAGGACGGCTCTGGCTGGTCATGGCAGGACGGCTCTGGCTGGTCTGGCAGACGCTCTGGCGGTCATGGCGACGGCTCTGGCAGTCATGGCAGACGGCTCTGGCTGGTCATGGCAGGACGGCTCTGCTGGTCATGGCAGGACGTCTCTGGCTGGTCATGGCAGGACGGCTCTGGCTGGTCATGGCAGGACGGCTCTGGCTGGTCATGGCAGGACGGCTCTGGCTGGTCATGGCAGGACGGCTCTGGCTGGTCATGGCAGGACGGCTCTGGCTGGTCATGGCAGGACGGCTCTGCGCTAGGCAGACGGCAGACTCTGGCCGGCTGAGACGCACTATAGGCCTGGTGCGTGGTACCGAACTGGAGGTACCGGGCTGAGGGCACGCACCTCAGGGCGAGTGCGGGGAACAGGAACTGGGCACACTGGACTCTCGTGCGCACTCTAGGCCTGGTGCGTGGTACCGGAACTGGAGGTACCGGGCTGGAGACACGCACCATAGGGAGAGTGCGTGGAAGGAACAGGGCTCTGGAGATGCACTGGAAGCCTGGTGCGTGGT
The DNA here is from genome assembly GCF_016432855.1 of Salvelinus namaycush. Lineage (NCBI taxonomy): Eukaryota > Metazoa > Chordata > Actinopteri > Salmoniformes > Salmonidae > Salvelinus > Salvelinus namaycush. Next base: position 181,313 of record NW_024060308.1, read on the forward strand.
GTAGGCACTGGTGGTACTGAGTTGGGGTGGGAAGGTGGCGCGGATATACCGGACCGTAAGGAGGACACGTGCTCTTGAGCACCGAGCCTCCCCAACCCTACCAGGTTGAATGGTCCCCGTAGCCCTGCCAGTGCGCGCGAGGTGGAAAGCCCGCACTGGGCTATGCAGGCGAACCGGGACACCACCTGTAAGGCTGGTGTGCCATGTACGCCGGCCCGAGGAACGTACTGGAGACCAGATACGTTGGGCCGGCTTCATGGCACTCGGCTCGATGCCCAACCTAGCCCTCCCAGTGCGGCAAGGTGGAATAGCCCGCACTGGCTAAGCACGCTTACTGGGGACACCGTGCGCTTTACCGCATACACGGTGTCTGACCAGTACGACGCCCTCTTACTCCACGGCAAGCCCGGGAGTTGGCTCAGGTATCCCACCCGTCTCGCCACACTCCCCTTTAGCCCCCCCCAAGAAATTTTTGGTGAGCCTCTCGGGCTTCCGGCCTCTCCTATGTGCTGCCTCCTATACCAGCGCTCCTGGGCTGTGGCTGCCTTCCTCTCCTCCCGAGAGCGGCGATTCTCTCCAACCCTTCCCAGGGTCCCTTTCCGTCCATGATCTCCCAAGACCATTCCCTCTGTGTCCAGTGCTTTAGTTCCTTTTCTCTCTCCTCAATCCGCTTGGTCCTGTTGTGGTGGGTGTTTCTGTAAAGGCAGTCATTGTTGTTCCCCCCCTTAGACGAGAAGGAGCATGGATAGGACCAGATGCGGATTGAGGGAAATAAGCCATCTTTTAATGACAACAGCAAACAAGACACTACAAAACTACAAAACAACAAATGTGACTAACCTTCACCGTCCATGTGTGGACACAGGAACAAACACCCACCAAACCCCAGTGAAACCCTGGCTGCCTTAGTATGACTCTCAATTAGAGACAAACGATACACACCTGTCTCTAATTGAGAATCATACCAGGCCGAACACAAAAACCAACCTAGAAATACAAAACATAGACTGCCCACCCAAACAACACGCCCTGACCAAAAACACATACAAAAACAACATAAAAACAGTTCAGGACCGTTACAAACTGCTGTCGGAGGCTGTCTTTACATGAGGGTTTAAAGTAACATGCTGGTCGGAGGCTGTCTTTACATGAGGGGTTAAATAACATGCTGTCGGAGGCTGTCTCTACCATGTAGGGGTTAATAACATGCTGTCGGAGGCTGTCTCTACATTGAGGGGTTAAATAACATGCTGTCGGAGGCTGTCTCTACATGAGGGGTTAAATAACATGCTGTCGGAGGCTGTCTCTACATGAGGGGTTAAATAACATGCTGTCGGAGGCTGCCTCTACATGAGGGGTTAAATAACATGCTGTCGGAGGCTGCCTCTACATGAGGGGTTAAATAACATGCTGTCGGAGGCTGTCTTTACATGAGGGGTTAAATAACATGCTGTCGGAGGCTGTCTCTACATGAGGGGTTAAATAACATGCTGTCGGAGGCTGTCTCTACATGAGGGGTTAAATAACATGCTGTCGGAGGCTGTCTTACATGAGGGGTTAAATAACATGCTGTCGGAGGCTGCCTCTACATGAGGGGGTT
>NW_024060308.1:183012-203012 GCF_016432855.1 Salvelinus namaycush
TGTTGCAGTATACACTTCGCCAGTCTCTCCTCCGCTCTCCCCTTTCCCCCCCCCCTTTTCTCTCCTCCTTCTTTCCCTCTTTCCCTTCTTCTTTCCCCCCCCCCGTCCCTTCTCTCCCCCTCTATCCTCCCTCCTTGCTCTCTCTCTCGTCTACAAATCTTTTTTCCCTCCTCCGGAGGTCCCTTCCTCTTCCCTTTTCCCTACTCTTGTATTTAACCCCTCATGTAAAGACAGCCTCCGACAGCATGTTATTTAACCCCTCATGTAGAGACAGCCTCCGACAGCAGTTATTTAACCCTCATGTAAAGACAGCCTCCGCACAGCATGTTATTTAACCCCTCATGTAGAGACAGCCTCCGACAGCATGTTTATTTAACCCTCATGAAGGACAGCCTCGACAGCATGTTATTTACCCCCATGTAGAGACAGCCTCCGACAGCATGTTATTTAACCCCTCATGTAGGACAGCCTCCGACAGCATGTTATTTAACCCCACATGTAGAGGCAGCCTCCGACAGCATGTTATTTAACCCCTCATGTAGAGGCAGCCTCCGACAGCATGTTATTTAACCCCACATGTAAAGACAGCCTCCGACAGCATGTTATTTAACCCCTCATGTAGAGACAGCCTCCGACAGCATGTTATTTAACCCCTCATGTAAAGACAGCCTCCGACAGCATGTTATTTAACCCCTCATGTAAAGACAGCCTCCACAGCATGTTATTTAACCCCTCATGTAGAGACAGCCTCCGACAGCATGTATTTAACCCCTCATGTAGAGACAGCCTCCGACAGCATGTTATTTAACCCCTCATGTAAAGCAGCCTCCGACAGCATGTTATTTAACCCTCATGTAAGGCAGCCTCGACCGCATGTATTTAACCCCCATGTAAAGACAGCCTCCGACAGCATGTTATTTTAACCCTCATGTAGAGACAGCCTCCGACAGCATGTTATTTAACCCCCATGTAAAGACAGCCTCGACAGCATGTTATTTAACCCCACATGTAAAGACAGCCTCCGACAGCATGTTATTTAACCCCTCATGTAGAGGCAGCCTCCGACAGCATGTTATTTAACCCCACATGTAAAGACAGCCTCCGACAGCATGTTATTTAACCCCTCATGTAGAGGCAGCCTCCGACAGCATGTTATTTAACCCCTCATGTAGAGACAGCCTCCGACAGCATGTTATTTAACCCCTCATGTAAAGACAGCCTCCGACAGCATGTTATTTAACCCCTCATGTAGAGACAGCCTCCGACAGCATGTTATTTAACCCCTCATGTAAAGGCAGCCTCCGACAGCATGTTATTTAACCCCTCATGTAAAGACAGCCTCCGACAGCATGTTATTTAACCCCTCATGTAGAGACAGCCTCCGACAGCATGTTATTTAACCCCACATGTAAAGACAGCCTCCGACAGCATGTTATTTAACCCCACATGTAAAGACAGCCTCCGACAGCATGTTATTTAACCCCTCATGTAGAGGCAGCCTCCGACAGCATGTTATTTAACCCCACATGTAAAGACAGCCTCCGACAGCATGTTATTTAACCCTCATGTAGAGCAGCCTCCGACAGCATGTTATTTAACCCCTCATGTAGAGACAGCCTCCGACAGCATGTTATTTAACCCCTCATGTAGAGACAGCCTCCGACAGCTGTTATTTAACCCCTCATGTAAAGACGCCTCCGACAGCATGTTATTTAACCCCACATGTAGAGACAGCCTCCGACAGCATGTTATTTAACCCTATGTAGAGACAGCCTCCGACAGCATGTTATTTAACCCCTCATGTAAAGACATCGACAGCATGTTATTTAACCCTCATGTAGAGGCAGCCTCCGACAGCATGTTATTTAACCCCTCATGTAGAGGCAGCCTCCGACAGCATGTTATTTAACCCCTCATGTAGAGACAGCCTCCGACAGCATGTTATTTAACCCCTCATGTAGAGACAGCCTCCGACAGCATGTTATTTAACCCCTCATGTAGAGACAGCCTCCGACAGCATGTTATTTAACCCCCCTATGTAAAGACAGCCTCCGACAGCATGTTTATTAACCCTCATGTAGAGACAGCCTCCGACAGCAGTTATTTAACCCCTCATGTAGAGAGCCTCCGACAGCATGTTATTTACCCCTCATGTAAAGACAGCCTCCGACAGCATGTTATTTAACCCCTCATGTAGAGGCAGCCTCCGACAGCATGTTATTTAACCCCTCATGTAAAGACAGCCTCCGACAGCATGTTATTTAACCCTCTAAAGACAGCCTCCGACAGCATGTTATTTAACCCCTCATGTAAAGACAGCCTCCGACAGCATGTTATTTAACCCCTCATGTAGAGGCAGCCTCCGACAGCATGTTATTTAACCCCTCATGTAAAGACAGCCTCCGACAGCATGTTATTTAACCCCTCATGTAGAGGCAGCCTCCGACAGCATGTTATTTAACCCCTCATGTAAAGACAGCCTCCGACAGCATGTTATTTAACCCCTCATGTAAAGACGCCTCCGACAGCATGTATTTAACCCTCATGTAAAGACAGCCTCCGACAGCATGTTATTAACCCCTCATGTAAGAGACAGCCTCCGACAGCATGTTATTTAACCCCTCATGTAGAGACAGCCTCCGACAGCATGTTATTTAACCCTCATGTAAGGCAGCCTCCGACAGCATGTATTTAACCCTCATGTAAAGGCAGCCTCCGACAGCATGTTATTTAACCCCTCATGTAAAGACAGCCTCCGACAGCATGTTATTTAACCCCTCATGTAAAGACAGCTCCGACAGCATGTTATTTAACCCCACATGTAAAGAACAGCTCCGACAGCATGTTATTTAACCCCACATGTAGAGCAGCCTCCGACAGCATGTTATTTAACCCTCATGTAGAGGCAGCCTGACAGCATGTTATTTAACCCCACATGTAGAGGCAGCCTCGACAGCATGTTATTTAACCCACATGTAAAGACAGCCTCCGACAGCATGTATTAACCCCTCATGTAAAGGCAGCCTCCGACAGCATGTTATTTAACCCCTCATGTAAAGACAGCCTCCGACAGCATGTTATTTAACCCCTCATGTAAAGACAGCCTCCGACAGCATGTTATTTAACCCCTCATGTAGAGACAGCCTCCGACAGCATGTTATTTAACCCCTCATGTAAAGGCAGCCTCCGACAGCATGTTATTTAACCCCTCATGTAAAGGCAGCCTCCGACAGCATGTTATTTAACCCCTCATGTAAAGACAGCCTCCGACAGCATGTTATTTAACCCCTCATGTAAAGACAGCCTCCGACAGCATGTTATTTAACCCCACATGTAAAGACAGCCTCCGACAGCATGTTATTTAACCCCACATGTAGAGGCAGCCTCCGACAGCATGTTATTTAACCCTCATGTAGAGGCAGCCTCCGACAGCATGTTATTTAACCCCAATGTAGAGGCAGCCTCGACAGCATGTTATTTAACCCACATGTAAAGACAGCCTCCGACAGCATGTTATTTAACCCTCATGTAAAGGCAGCCTCCGACAGCATGTTATTAAACCCTCATGTAAAGACAGCCTCCGACAGCATGTTATTTAACCCCTCATGTAAAGACAGCCTCCGACAGCATGTTATTTAACCCCTCATGTAGAGACAGCCTCCGACAGCATGTTATTTAACCCCTCATGTAGAGACAGCCTCCGACAGCATGTTATTTAACCCCACATGTAGAGACAGCCTCCGACAGCATGTTATTTAACCCCTCATGTAGAGACAGCCTCCGACAGCATGTTATTTAACCCCACATGTAGAGGCAGCCTCCGACAGCATGTTATTTAACCCAACATGTAGAGACAGCCTCCGACAGCATGTTATTTAACCCCACATGTAAAGACAGCCTCCGACAGCATGTTATTTAACCCCTCATGTAGAGACAGCCTCCGACAGCATGTTATTTAACCCCTCATGTAGAGGCAGCCTCCGACAGCATGTTATTTAACCCCTCATGTAAAGACAGCCTCCGACAGCATGTTATTTAACCCCTCATGTAGAGACAGCCTCCGACAGCATGTTATTTAACCCCTCATGTAAAGACAGCCTCCGACAGCATGTTATTTAACCCCACATGTAGAGGCAGCCTCCGACAGCATGTTATTTAACCCCTCATGTAGAGGCAGCCTCCGACAGCATGTTATTTAACCCCACATGTAGAGACAGCCTCTGACAGCATGTTATTTAACCCCTCATGTAAAGACAGCCTCCGACAGCATGTTATTTAACCCCACATGTAGAGACAGCCTCCGACAGCATGTTATTTAACCCCACATGTAAAGACAGCCTCTGACAGCATGTTATTTAACCCCTCATGTAGAGACAGCTCTCGACAGCAGTTATTTAACCCCACATGTAAAGACAGCCTCCGACAATATGTTAACTTTAACAGATGTCTTCATTTTCTCTCATTTCGCTGTGGGTGTGTGGGGGTCTGTGTGATTGTAAGTGTCACTGTGATCTCCTGCTCTAAGCTAAAGGTAATACAGCGTTAGCTAACGGTCCTAACAGTCATTATTTGGGAAGAGAGTGGCTAGCTAGACAGTCATCTAACAGCTGAAAGAGCCCCCCGTCTCTCTGTGGTGCATCAAGGCTGCATCTGGGACAGTCATTAAATAGTAGTGGATTTGAGGAGACAGATTAAACAGTTTTTACATTTTACTTAAGAACAAATTCTTATTTACAGTGACGGCTTACCGGGGAACAGGGGCAGAACGACAGGGGCAGAACGACAGATTTTTTTACCCTGTCAGCTTGGGGATTCGATCCAGCAACCTTTCGGTTACTGGCCCAACGCTCTAACCACCAGGCTACCTGCGCCCCAACAGTAATCTAATTAAACAGTTAATTAGATAGTTGGATATGAGGAGACGGATTAACATAATTAAACAGTTAATTAGATAGTAGTGGATTGAGGAGACGGATTAACATAATTAAGCAGTAATTAGATAGTAGTGGATATGAGGAAGGATTAACATAATTAAACAGTTAATAGATAGTAGTGGATATGGGAGACGGATTAACATAATTAAACAGTTAATTAGATAGTAGTGGATATGAGGAGACGGATTAAACAAATTAAACAGTTAATTAGATAGTAGTGGATATGAGGAGACGGATTAACATAATTAAACAGTTAATTAGATAGTAGTGGACATGAGGAGACGATTAACATAATTAAACAGTAATTAGATAGTAGTGGATATGAGGAGACGGTTAACATAATTAACAGTAATTAGATAGTAGTGGATATGAGGAGAAGGATTAACATAATTAAACAGTTCATTAGATAGTAGTGGACGTGAGGAGACAGATTAACATAATTAAACAGTTAATTAGATAGTAGTGGATATGAGGAGACGGATTAACATAATTAAACAGTTAATAGATAGTAGTGGACATGAGGAGACGGATTAACATAATTAAAAAAGTTAATTAGATAGTAGTGGACATGAGGAGACGGATTAACATAATTAAACAGTTAATTAGATAGTAGTGGATATGAGGAGACGGATTAACATAATTAACAGTTAATTAGATAGTAGTGGATATGAGGAGACAGATTAACATAATTAAACAGTTAATTAGATAGTAGTGGACATGAGGAGACGGATTAACATAATTAAACAGTTAATTAGATAGTAGTGGATATGAGGAGACGGATTAACATAATTAAACAGTAATTAGATAGTAGTGGATATGAGGAGACGGATTAACATAATTAAACAGTTAATTAGATAGTAGTGGATATAGGGAGCAGGATTAACATAATTAAACAGTTAATTAGATAGTAGTGGACATGAGGAGACAGATTAACATAATTAAACAGTTAATTGGATAGTAGTGGATATGAGGAGACGGATTAACATAATTAAACAGTTAATTAGATAGTAGTGGACATGAGGAGACGGATTAACATAATTAAACAGTTAATTAGATAGTAGTGGATATGAGGAGATGGATTAACATAATTAAACAGTTAATTAGATAGTAGTGGACATGAGGAGACGGATTAACATAATTAAACAGTTAATTAGATAGTAGTGGATATGAGGAGACGATTAACATAATTAAACAGTTAATTAGATAGTAGTGGATATGAGGAGACGGATTAACATAATTAAACAGTTAATTAGATAGTAGTGGACATGAGGAGACAGATTAACATAATTAAACAGTTAATTGGATAGTAGTGGATATGAGGAGACGGATTAACATAATTAAACAGTTAATTAGATAGTAGTGGACATGAGGAGACGGATTAACATAATTAAACAGTTAATTAGATAGTAGTGGATATGAGGAGATGGATTAACATAATTAAACAGTTAATTAGATAGTAGTGGACATGAGGAGACGGATTAACATAATTAAACAGTTAATTAGATAGTAGTGGATATGAGGAGACGGATTAACATAATTAAACAGTTAATTAGATAGTAGTGGATATGAGGAGACGGATTAACATAATTAAACAGTTAATTAGATAGTAGTGGACATGAGGAGACAGATTAACATAATTAAACAGTTAATTAGATAGTAGTGGACATGAGGACAGAATTCTCTGTATCTCACATCAAAACAGACAGGGGCCCATAGTGCACTACGTAGGGGGCCCATAGTGCAGGGGCCCATAGTGCACTATGTAGGGGGTAGGGTGCCATTTTGGAGGCAGCCTCTGTCTGCAGTAAGAGCTGAGGGGAAAACCCAGGGTCGCTGGTTAATCATTCCTACCAGCGTGTCAAACTGTTCAGAGGTGCCTAAACGCTTCACAACAGAATGATAGAATCCCTCTGAGGGCTCCAGATGACCAGAACCCGTTCTAACCTCCAGTGGGTTTGAGGAGAAGAGATTGAGTGGTGTGTGTGTGTGTGTGTCCCCCAGGCGGTGGTGTCCTGGCAGAACGGTGAACCGTCTGTTTGTTATAACAGGAAGCAGGAAACAGTCAGGAACAGGACTACACACACACGAGCCAGGGGTGTAACAACTAAAAATACCCCTCTGTGAAAGGTCATAACAAGCCATAAAAAACAGGAGGACATATGACAGCGTGTGTGTGTGTGTGTGTGTTGTGTGTGTGTGTGTGTGTGTGTGTGTGTGTGTGTGTGTGGGTGTTGTGTGTGTGTGTGTGTAGATGATGAAACCATGTGATGAGAAGTCATTCAGCTGGGCGTGACCCTCTGGTGTAGGGTCAACATCGCTCTGTGATAATGGGTGTAGTCCTTTCCTCCAGTCAAATGAACTAGTGGCCTCATGGGTGGAATGTTATTCATCATTTCATAATGAATGAATAAATAAATACAATAACGGCGAAAATCCTTGTGTTTCTATGTCAGTGTTGTTATATTTAAGTCTTCTGTGATGTATATAAAGTGTAATATTAGGATTGAATCAACTCTATATCTGACATGGTACAAGTGTCTTCTTTTGTTTAAGCCCAGGGCCTAGAGAACACTACACAAAAAAGGTTCTTCGTCTGTCCCTATAGGATAACCCTTTGAAGAACCCTTGTTGGTTCCACGTAGAGCAGTTTTAGGTTACATGTAAACCCTTTACAGAGAGGGTTCTATGTGTAACCCAAAATGGTTCTACCTGGAACAAAAAAGGGTTCTACCTGGAACAAAAAGGGTTTTACTTGAATCAAAAAGGAACCATTTTTTCTATGAGTGTAAATATTGGTGAACTTCCATCTAAGACCTACCACCATACCACTTAACCCTAACCATCAAATCAAATGTTATTGGTTGGGTACAAATAGTTTGCAGATGTTATCACAGGTGCAGAGAAATGCTTATGTTTCTACCGCCAACAGTGCAGTAATACCCCACCATACCAAACAATACACACAAATAAATTGAGACATATCAGAATGAGAAATGTCCTGAATATAGCGTTTGTGTTGAGGTGTCTAATCTTCGAATCACATCTATCCTTCAGCACAGTCATCACCAATCACCACCTCCAATCAACATCTATCCTTCAGCACAGTCATCACCAATCACCACCTCCAATCACATCTATCCTTCAGCACAGCTCACCAATCACACATCCAATCACATCTATCCTTCAGCACAGCCGTCCACCAATCACCACCTCCAATCACATCTATCCTTCAAACAGTCATCACAATCACCACCTCCAATCAAATCTATCCTTCAGACAGTCATCACCAATCACCACCTCCAATCACATCTATCCTTCAGCACAGCCATCACCAATCACCACCTCCATCACATCTATCCTTCAGCACAGCCATCCACCAATCACCACCTCCAATCAAATCTATCCTTCAGCACAGTCATCACCGATCACCAATCCAATACATCTATCCTTCAGCACACAGCCATCCACCAATCACCACCTCCAATCACATCTATCCTTCAGCACAGCCATCCACCAATCACCACCTCCAATCAAATCTATCCTTCAGCACAGTCATCACCAATCACCACCTCCAATCACATCTATCCTTCAGCACAGCCATCCACCAATCACCACCTCCAATCACATCTATCCTTCACCACAGTCTCACAGATCCATCACACCTCAATCACATCTATCCTTCACCACAGTCATCACCGATCACCACCTCCAATCACATCTATCCTTCAGCACAGTCATCACCAATCACCACCTCCAATCACATCTATCCTTCAGCACAGCCATCCACCAATCACCACCTCCAATCACATCTATCCTTCAGCACAGTCATCACCAATCACCACCTCCAATCAAATCTATCCTTCACCACAGCCATCCACCAATCACCACCTCCAATCAAATCAATCCTTCAGCACAGTCATCACCAATCACCACCTCCAATCACATCTATCCTTCAGAACAGCCGTCCACCAATCACCACCTCCAATCAAATCTATCCTTCAGCACAGCCGTCCACCAATCACCACCTCCAATCACATCTATCCTTCAGCACAGTCATCACCAATCACCACCTCCAATCAAATCTATCCTTCAGCACAGCTATCCACCAATCACCACCTCCAATCAAATCTATCCTTCAGCACAGTCATCACCAATCACCACCTCCAATCACATCTATCCTTCAGCACAGCCGTCCACCAATCACCACCTCCAATCACATCTATTCCTTCAGCACAGTCATCACGAATCACCACCTCCAATCAAATCTATCCTTCAGCACAGTCATCACCAATCACCACCTCCAATCAAATCTATCCTTCAGCACAGTCATCACCAATCACCACCTCCAATCAAATCTATCCTTCAGAACAGTCATCACCAATCACCACCTCCAATCACATCTATCCTTCAGCACAGCCATCCACCAATCACCACCTCCCTTTCTGAGAGCAGACATACAATACAAAGACAGGGCTGCAGGACAGGACCACTAGGGGTAGAACATGGTGATGATACAATACAGAGACAGGGCTGCAGGACAGACCACTAGGGGTAGAACATGATGATGATACAATACAGAGACAGGGCTGCAGGACAGGACCACTAGGGGTAGAACACGGTGATGATACAGTACAGAGACAGGGCTGCAGGACAGGACCACTAGGGGTAGAACATGGTGATGATACAGTACAGAGACAGGGCTGCAGGACAGGACCACTAGGGGTAGAACATGGTGATGATACAGTACAGAGACAGGGCTGCAGGACAGGACCACTAGGGGTAGAACATGGTGATGATACAGTACAGAGACAGGGCTGCAGGACAGACCACTAGGGTAGAACATGATGATGATACAATACAGAGACAGGGCTGCAGGACAGAACCACTAGGGGTAGAACACGGTGATGATACAATACAGAGACAGGGCTGCAGGACAGGACCACTAGGGTAGAACATGGTGATGATACAGTACAGAGACAGGGCTGCAGGACAGGACCACTAGGGGTAGAACATGGTGATGATACAGTACAGAGACAGGGCTGCAGGACAGGACCACTAGGGGTAGAACATGGTGATGATACAGTACAGAGACAGGGCTGCAGGACAGGACCACTAGGGGTAGAACATGGTGATGATACAGTACAGAGACAGGGCTGCAGGACAGGACCACTAGGGGTAGAACATGGTGATGATACAGTACAGAGACAGGGCTGCAGGACAGGACCACTAGGGGTAGAACATGGTGATGATATAGTACAGAGACAGGGCTGCAGGACAGGACCACTAGGGGTAGAACATGGTGATGATACAGTACAGAGACAGGGCTGCAGGACAGGACCACTAGGGGTAGAACATAGTGATGATACAGTACAGAGACAGGGCTGCAGGACAGGACCACTAGGGGTAGAACATGGGGATGATACAATACAGAGACAGGGCTGCAGGACAGGACCACTAGGGGTAGAACATGGTGATGATACAATACAGAGACAGGGCTGCAGGACAGGACCACTAGGGGTAGAACATGGGGATGATACAGTACAGAGACAAGGCTGCAGGACAGGACCACTAGGGGTAGAACATGGTGATGATACAGTACAGAGACAGGGCTGCAGGACAGGACCACTAGGGGTAGAACATGGTGATGATACAATACAGAGACAGGGCTGCAGGACAGGACCACTAGGGGTAGAACATGGTGATGATACAGTACAGAGACAGGGCTGCAGGACAGGACCACTAGGGGTAGAACATGTTGATGATACAATACAGAGACAGGGCTGCAGGACAGGACCACTAGGGGTAGAACATGGTGATGATACAATACAGAGACAGGGCTGCAGGACAGGACCACTAGGGGTAGAACATGGTGATGATACAATACAGAGACAGGGCTGCAGGACAGGACCACTAGGGGTAGAACATGGTGATGATACAATACAGAGACAGGGCTGCAGGACAGGACCACTAAGGGTAGAACATGGTGATGATACAATACAGAGACAGGGCTGCAGGACAGGACCACTAGGGGCGTCGCCTCACTAGCTGGCTTCTGAGGTGGAGCGATCGGCTAAGATGCTAGAAGAGGGCGATCACGTGTGGCTGTGAGGCAGAGGTCCTGAGTTCACGCCAGATTTGGTACTTTCTAAGCAAGCAGAATGATGTCCTTTACATAGACAACACTGTGTGTGTGTGAAGTCATCTTTGTGTTTGAGGGGAAACATTTAAGTCCTCCTTAATCCCACTCTACCGGTCTTCTGTCAAGTCCTCTTTACCTTCCCCTCTCAACATGTTGTCTATTCAGTCAGGCATGGTACACTGACCACCAGCTGTCGCGCACACACACACTCACACACACGCACACGCGCACACACACACGCGCACACACACACACACACACTCGCACGCGCACACGCACACACTCACACGCACGCACGCGCACTCACGCGCACGCACACACACACACACACACACACACACACACACACACACACACACACACACACACACACACACACACACACACACGCACAAACAAAGACTCTAACTGTAAAAGCTTAGTATCCATCTGTTAAACCACCCCCAGGAGAGGAGAGAGGAACCAGAGGAGAGAAGAGAACAAGGGAGGAATAGAGAGAAGAGAACAGGGAGGTTGGAGAGAACAGGGAGGAATAGAGAGAAGAGAACAGGGAGGTTAGAGAGAACAGGGAGGAATAGAGAGAAGAGAACAGGGAGGAATAGAGAGAAGAGAACAGGGAGGAATAGAGAGAAGAGAACAGGGAGGAATAGAGAGAACAGGGAGGAATAGAGAGAAGAGAACAGGGAGGAATAGAGAGAAGAGAACAGGGAGGAATAGAGAGAAGAGAACAGGGAGGACTAGAGAGAAGAGAACAGGAGGAATAGAGAGAAGAGAACAGGGAGGAATAGAGAGAAGAGAACAGGGAGGAATAGAGAGAACAGGGAGGAATAGAGAGAAGAGAACAGGGAGGAATAGAGAGAAGAGAACAGGGAGGAATAGAGAGAAGAGAACAGGGAGGAATAGAGAGAAGAGAACAGGGAGGAATAGAGAGAAGAGAACAGGGAGGGAATAGAGAGAAGAGAACAGGGAGGAATAGAGAGAACAGGGAGGAATAGAGAGAAGAGAACAGGGAGGATTAGAGAGAAGAGAACAGGGAGGAATAGAGAGAAGAGAACAGGGAGGAATAGAGAGAAGAGAACAGGGAGGAATAGAGAGAAGAGAACAGGGAGGAATAGAGAGAAGAGAACAGGGAGGAATAAAGAGAAGAGAACAGGGAGGAATAGAGAGAAGAGAACAGGGAGGAATAGAGAGAAGAGAACAGGGAGGAATAGAGAGAAGAGAACAGGGAGGAATAGAGAAAAGAGAACAGGGAGGAATAGAGAGAAGAGAACAGGGGAGGAATAGAGAGAAGAGAACAGGGAGGAATAGAGAGAAGAGAACAGGGAGGAATAGAGAGAAGAGAACAGGGAGGAATAGAGAGAAGAGAACAGGGGAGGAATAGAGAGAAGAGAACAGGGAGGAATAGAGAGAAGAGAACAGGGAGGAATAGAGAGAAGAGAAAAGGGGAGGAATAGAGAGAACAGGGAGGAATAGAGAGAAAAGAACAGGGAGGAATAGAGAAAAGAGAACAGGGAGGAATAGAGAGAAGAGAACAGGGGAGGAATAGAGAGAACAGGGAGGAATAGAGAGAAGAGAACAGGGAGGAATAGAGAGAACAGGGAGGAATAGAGAGAAGAGAACAGGGAGGAATAGAGAGAAGAGAACAGGGAGGAATAGAGAGAACAGGGAGGAATAGAGAGAACAGGGAGGAATAGAGAGAAGAGAACAGGGAGGAATATAGAGAAGAGAACAGGGAGGAATAGAGAGAAGAGAACAGGGAGGAATAGAGAGAAGAGAACAGGGAGGGAATAGAGAGAAGAGAACAGGGAGGGAATAGAGAGAAGAGAACAGGGAGGAATAGAGAGAACAGGGAGGAATAGAGAGAAGAGAACAGGGAGGAATAGAGAGAAGAGGGAGGAATAGAGAGAAGAGAACAGGGAGGAATAGAGAGAAGAGAACAGGGAGAAATAGAGAGAAGAGAACAGGGAGGAATAGAGAGAAGAGAACAGGGAGGAATAGAGAAAAGAGAACAGGGAGGAATAGAGAGAAGAGAACAGGGAGGAATAGAGAGAAGAGAACAGGGAGGAATAGAGTGAAGAGAACATGGAGTAATAGAGAGAAGAGAACAGGGAGGAATAGAGAGAAGAGAACAGGGAGGAATAGAGAGAACAGGGAGGAATAGAGAGAACAGGGAGGAATAGAGAGAAGAGAACAGGGAGGAATAGAGAGAAGAGAACAGGGAGGAATAGAGAGAAGAGAACAGGGAGGAATAGAGAGAAGAGAACAGGGAGGAATAGAGAGAAGAGAACAGGGAGGAATAGAGAGAAGAGAACAGGGAGGAATAGAGAGAAGAGAACAGGGAGGAATAGAGAGAAGAGAACAGGGAGGAATAGAGAGAAGAGAACAGGGAGGAATAGAGAGAACAGGGAGGAATAGAGAGAAGAGAACAGGGAGGAATAGAGAGAACAGAACAGGGAGGTTAGAGAAAAAGAGGAGGAGGAAGAGGAGAGGAAACGGGGGAGGAAGAGGAGAGATAACATGTTCCATGTGGAAAAGGACTCTTCAACATGATGGTTTGTCTAAACAGAGGATGCTGTTGTTCCATGAGGGGAGGCTGTGACCAGTGTGTATTAGTGAGCCCAGGACCAGCAGGCCAGCGGAACCTGACAGTGTTCTATCAGAACCGTGTAGTGGGTGTTATGGAGCTGCCTCATACTTTCCAGACCGGTTCTGATTTGGCTCAGAGTTTCCACATTATTAGCAGCACCACTGACCTTCCAGCTGTGTCCTGTGTCCCCTGGGACAATAACAGATAATAGTGATGGAGAGGGACCAGCTGAGAGGGACATGAACCAGTAACTCTACAGATACAGGACATAGCACTACCTCCTGTGCCGTTAAGATCTGGACCTCATAGTATGACACGAGTACAACACAACAAGACCTGGCTCTCATAGTATGACACGAGTACACTTTCTAACTTCAGACAAAGATGAACTGAGCAAAGTACAGAGATCCTTGATGAAAACCTGCTCCAGAGCGCTCGGGACCTCAGACTGGGGCGAAGGTTCACCTTCCAACAGGACAACGACCCTAAGCACACAACCAAGTCCTTGAGTGGCCCAGCCAGAGCCCGGACTTGAACCCGATCGACCATCTCTGGAAAGACCTGAAAATAGCTGTGCAGCAACCCTCCCCATTCAACCTGACAGAGCTTGAGAGGATCTGCAGAGAAGAATGGGAGAAACTCCCCAAATACAGGTGTGCCAAGCTTGTAGCGTCATACCCAAGACGATTCGATGCTGTAGTCGCTGCCAAAGGTGCTTCAACAAAGTACTGGTCTGAAAATGTATGTAAATGTGATATTTCCAATTATGAAAAAAAAAATGTTTTTGTTGCTTTGTCATCATGGGGTATTGTGATGTCATCATGGGGTATTGTGATGTCATCATGGGGTATTGTGTAGATTAATGAGGGAAAAGAACAATTTCATAAATTTTAGAATAAGGCTGTAACGTAACAAAATGTGGTCTGAATACTTTTAGAATGCACTATATATATAGGCTGCCTCCCAAATGGCCTCAAACTGACCGTAAGGGCCCTGGTCAAAAGTAGTGCACTATATCACCTCTTCCCAACAATACAGAGTTAAAAAATAATAATACAAAGAAAAATAGAAATGTGAGGAGTAAAATACACAAGAATGGAGCTACATACAGGAAGTACCAGTACCAGATGAATGTGGAGCTATATACAGGAAGTACCAGTACCAGATCAATGTGGAGCTATATACAGGAAGTATCAGTACCAGATCAATGTGGAGCTATGTACAGGAAGTACCAGTACCAGATCAATGTGGAGCTATATACAGGAAGTACCAGTACCAGATCAATGTGGAGCTATATACAGGAAGTATCAGTACCAGATCAATGTGGAGCTATATACAGGAAGTACCAGTACCAGATCAATGTGCAGCTATATACAGGAAGTACCAGTACCAGATGAAAGTGGAGCTATATACAGGAAGTACCAGTACCAGATCAATGTGGAGCTATATACAGGAAGTACCAGTACCAGATCAATGTGTGGCTATATACACGAAGTACCAGTACCAGATCAATGTGGAGCTATATACAGGAAGTATCAGTACCAGATCAATGTGGAGCTATATACAGGAAGTATCAGTACCAGATCCATGTGGAGCTATATACAGGAAGTACCAGTACCAGATCAATGTGGAGCTATATACAGGAAGTACCAGTACCAGATCTATGTGGAACTATATACAGGAAGTATCAGTACCAGATCAATGTGGAGCTATATACAGGAAGTATCAGTACCAGATCAATGTGGAGCTATATACAGGGAGTACCAGTACCAGATCAATGTGGAGCTATATACAGGAAGTATTAGTACCAGATCAATGTGGAGCTATATACAGGAAGTATCAGTACCAGATCAATGTGGAGCTATATACAGGAAGTATCAGTACCAGATCAATGTGGAGCTATATACAGGAAGTATCAGTACCAGATCCATGTGGAGCTATATACAGGAAGTATCAGTACCAGATCAATGTGTAGCTATATACAGGAAGTATCAGTACCAGATCAATGTGGAGCTATATACAGGAAGTATCAGTACCAGATCAATGTGGAGCTATATACAGGACGTACCAGTACCAGATCAATGTGGAGCTATATACAGGAAGTATCAGTACCAGATCAATGTGGAGCTATATACAGGAAGTATCAGTACCAGATCAATGTGGAGCTATATACAGGAAGTACCAGTACCAGATCAATGTGGAGCTATATACAGGAAGTATCAATACCAGATCAATGTGGAGCTATATACAGGAAGTATCAGTACCAGATCAATGTGTAGCTATATACAGGAAGTATCAGTACCAGATCAATGTGGAGCTATATACAGGAAGTATCAGTACCAGATCAATGTGGAGCTATATACAGGAAGTATCAGTACCAGATCAATGTGGAGCTATATACAGGAAGTACCAGTACCAGATGAATGTGCAGCTATATACAGGAAGTACCAGTACCAGATCAATGTGCAGCTATATACAGGAAGTACCAGATGAATGTGGAGCTATATACAGGAAGTATCAGTACCAGATCACTGTGGAGCTATATACAGGAAGTACCAGTACCAGATCAATGTGGAGCTATATACAGGAAGTACCAGTACCAGATCAATGTGGAGCTATATACAGGGAGTATCAGTACCAGATCAATGTGCAGCTATATACAGGAAGTATCAGTACCAGATGAATGTGGAGCTATATACAGGAAGTATCAGTACCAGATGAATGTGGAGCTATATACAGGAAGTATCAGTACCAGATGAATGTGGAGCTATATACAGGAAGTACCAGTACCAGATGAATGTGGAGCTATATACAGGAAGTACCAGTACCAGATCAATGTGGAGCTATATACAGGGAGTACCAGTACCAGATCAATGTGCAGCTATATACAGGAAGTATCAGTACCAGATGAATGTGGAGCTATATACAGGAAGTACCAGTACCAGATGAATGTGGAGCTATATACAGGAAGTACCAGTACCAGATCAATGTGCAGCTATATACAGGAAGTATCAGTACCAGATGAATGTGGAGCTATATACAGGAAGTACCAGTACCAGATGAATGTGGAGCTATATACAGGAAGTATCAGTACCAGATCAATGTGGAGCTATATACAGGAAGTATCAGTACCAGATCAATGTGGAGCTATATACAGGAAGTACCAGTACCAGATCAATGTGGAGCTATATACAGGAAGTACCAGTACCAGATCAATGTGGAGCTATATACAGGAAGAACCAGTACCAGATCAATTTGCAGAGGTACGAGGTATTTGAGGTAGATATGTACATGCAGGCAGGGTAAAGTGACTATCCAGCATACCAAAATTGGTTCTGTGAAAGTTCCCAGAATGTTTTTCATAACACAAACACTACCCAGAAAAAAACTATGCTGATGATTACAGAATGTTTGTATAAAACATTTGTCTGATTTTGCAAGACCGATCCTTAAAAACATTTAATTTGTTATTTAAGGGTTCCCAGAATGTTTCATTAGGTTGTGGGAACAGTCTGGTGGAAACATTGTGGGGACATCACTAAAGATATGTTCCCACAACACTAAGACTGTCCAGTCTTGGTTGTGTTTGTCTGACAAAAGTTTGAAATGTCCTATGAATGAAATAATGTGCAGATTGTCAACATATGAAGTGTAAACATATGGTTGTGTTTGTGTGATTAAATGCTGTTCACATGTCCTATGAATGACATTAAAATGCCACTTGTCTCTATATCGCCTACAATACAGTCCTCAGATGACAATTACCATTCAATCTACAATACAGTCCTCAGATGAGAATTACCATTAAATCTACAATACAGTCCTCAGATGAGAATTACCATTAAATCTACAATACAGTCCTCAGATGAGAATTACCATTAAATCTACAATACAGTCCTCAGATGAGAATTACCATTAAATCTACAATACAGTCCTCAGATGACAATTACCATTCAATCTACAATACAGTCCTCAGATGATAATTACCATTAAAAACTAGAGAGAAACATAACAGGGATGTAATTCCAGTCTGCTTTAATGGCAACCATGTTCTGTGTATGTTTGGTGGGACGTTGATGGAATATTCTCCTAACCCACAGAAAACTGATCACATGAATATTCTTGAAATGTGTCTGGAACATTTAGTATCTTAAGTTCTGGGTAAGTTCTATTTGACATGTAGGGAATGGTGTCTTGGAAACATTCCTTGCACACCATGGGAACATTCCTATGAAAACGTTAGTTAATGACCTACGTGGTCGGCAGGTAGCTTAGCGGTTATGAGCGTTGGGCCAGTAACCATGTACATTTAAAACGCTTACCTTGCACTCTCTTTAGCCCCTGTCTCTGCACCGCCACAGGTAGAGGTGATGGTGGAGGTGAGGAAACACGCTCCTGACGCATCATCGGTGGTGGGCTCTCCTTCTTCACCCCGTTGCTAAGGGCAACCCCGCTCAGAACACCCGCGGCGCTTGGAACCCTGGTGGTCGTCATGGCGTCGGGACGGGAGAAGGAAGCGATCCTCTGCAGGATGGAACCCACGCTTTCTCTCTCTGACATCATTTCCTGTGGCTGAGTGTGCTCCAGTGGCAGGGGTGTGGAGGGGGCCAGGTGTCCTACCTGAGGTCTGGGGGAGAGCAGGTTGAGCTGGGGGGTCTGGGCGGGGGACAGCGGGACAGGGGACTGGCTCACCTTAGGGACAGGCTTGGCCCCCGGGGGGGAGGTAGGTGGGGGAGAGCGGGGGAGGGAGGGGTTGTTGTTGTTGTAGGAGAGGTGGTGGTTGGCGGAGGGAAGAGGAGTGAGGTCACCACCGGAGCTGTCTAGACTGCTGAGGGAGGGACTAGCTGAGACAGAGAGGCTGCTGGGATACTGGGCTCTGGGGGGAGGTTTAGGGGGGTCAGACGAGGGGGGAGGATGGGGGCTGGGCTGGGGCGTCTTCACCCACACCAGACTGTCTAGATCCAGGGGAAACTTATTGAGACGCTGGGTCTCTTTGGGTTTGGGCTGGGCCTGGTAGCTACTGTGGTTCCGATTGGGCGAGTAGCATCCTTCCTTGCCAAAGGGACTGGTGTTATAATGGCGCTGCGATCCGCCATTCAAACCGACATTGGCGTTGCCATACCTCACCCCTCCACCTCCAGCCCCCCGCACCCCCATCACCCCGCCTCCTCCTTCACCGATCTGGAGGTCCAGACTGGGCATGGATCCGTGGCTGACCCCCCTGGGCTCTGGAGCTCCCAGCCCCATAGGCCCCTCTAGCTCAGAGTGAAACACACTCCCATGGGAAGAGAACCGCTTCCCCATCCCCAGGCCCACGCCACGCTGCTGCCCAGGACGCTGCTCCATCTGTGGGCTAGTGGAGTAGGACAGAGACCCTGGCTTGCCTGGAGGTACCCCTCCTCCTCCTTCTCCTCCACCTCCCTGGATGGAATACTCCAGACTAGAAGAGGAGCTATGGAGACTATCATTGTCGCTGCCTGGGCCAGAGAGAGAGGAGGAGAAACCCTTCGGGTTGAACTTGTTCTGGAAGGAAGAGGCCCTGGCGATGCCTCCGGAGCTGCCTCCATTGTTGTTGATGGTGGGTCTGTTCATGGCTCTGTTGAAGGAGAGACTGGAGACCATACGGGACTTGAATACAGGGCTCTGGGCAGGGCTGGGGTTGGTACCAAGACTGATCCGGGAGCGGAAGGCAGGGGAGCCGTGGTTGGAGGTGGGGAACCCTCGACCCTCGTTGGTCTTGTTGAGGAGGGAGGTGGAGGAGAGGGGGGAGGGAACGGGGGAGGAAGGGGAGAAGGGAGGAAGCTCGTCCACGTCATCGACGTCGAAGGATCTTTTCAAAGCTGTGGAGGAGAGAGAAGGATATATGGGCAGAGGTAGGGGGGGAAGAGAGGGGGGGGTGGAGAGAGGAAGAGGGGTGAGGGGGGTAGATGGAGGGACAAGGAGGGAGGGAGGGTTAATAAGTGAGTTAGTTAATAACAGTTGAATAGCTGAGCTTTAACTAAATGAATACACTTACTAACTGGTCTTATTTAAGTTACTTTACTTTATTTAGGCAAAACCAAGTCAATCCATTTACAGATAAAGATAACTGTTGTTTTGAAGCTAGTAGTAAAATGTCAATCTGTATGGCCCAGGCCTGCTAGGACACACACGCACACACACACACACACACACACACACACATACACACACACACACACACACACACACACACACACACACACACACACACACACACACACACACACACACACACACACACACAAAGTCAATAACACAATAGAAAAGTCTATATACAGTGTGTGCAAATGAGGTAAGATTAGGGAGGTAAGGCAATAAA
>NW_024060308.1:208012-229764 GCF_016432855.1 Salvelinus namaycush
CTCTTGCTCTCTGTCCCGGTCTCTCTCTTGTTTTCTCTTGCTCTCTGTCTCTGTCTCTCTCTTGTTTTCTCTTGCTCTCTGTCTCTGTCTCTCTCTTGTTTTCTCTTGCTCTCTGTCTCTGTCTCTCTCTCTTAATCGCTCCTCTCTCATTCTCCCTTTCTGTTTTTTCTCTCTCTCTTTGAACACAAAGCGATCTGTGGTTAAACCTCTCCCGTTTCGACCTTTGCCTTTGTGTTACAGCAGCGTCCCTTCCTGTGTCCAACACACACACACACACACACACACACACACACACACACACACACACACACACACACACACACACACACACACACACACACACACACACACACACACACACACACACACACACACACACACTCCCTTCCTGCATCCCCTCCCTCCCTCTCTCCGTAGTGGGGGGTTTAGGCCAACAGACACAAAGGGGGGATTGAGGGAGCAGGGTGAGAGTCAGAGTCCAGAGAGGTCTGGTTACAGCAGACCCCAACACTACACAGGATCCATCTCACCAAATAAATGGAGGGGAGAGAGAGACAGAGAGAGAGAGAGGACAGACAGAACAGAGAAAGAGGACAGACAGAACAGAGAAAGAGGACAGAGAGAGACAGAGCGAGAGGACAGAGACAGGACAGAAAAAGAGGACAGAGAGAGAGGACAGAGAGGACAGAGAGAGGACAGACAGAACAGAGAAAGAGGACAGAGAGAGAAGGGACAGAGAGAGACAGAGAGAGAGACGACAGAGAGAGAGGACAGAGAGAGGACAGAGAGAGGACAGAGAGAGACAGAGAGAGACAGAGAGAGAAGGGACAGAGAGCGAGAGGACAGAGACAGGACAGAAAAAGAGGACAGAGAGAGAGGACAGAGAGAGACAGAGAGAGGACAAAGAGAGAGAGAGAGGGGGGGCATACAGAGAGAGAGCAAACCATCTCAACAGAGAAAAATGTCCTCCTGTCTGCTACCTGAGTGTACAAAACATTATGAACACCTGCTCTTTCCATGACAGACTGACCAGGTGAATCCAGGTGAAAGCTATGATCCCTTATTGATGTTACTTGTTAAATCCACTTCAGTCAGTGTAGATGAAGGGGAGGAGACAGGTTAAAGAAGGATTTTTAAGCCTTGAGACAATTGAGACATGGATTGTGTTTGTGTGCCATTCAGAGGGTGAATGGGCAAGACAACATATTTAATTGCCGGTTTGAGTGTGTCACGCTCAACAGTTTCCTGTCTATCAAGAATGGTCCTCCACCCCAAAGGACATCCAGCCAACTGGACACCACTGTGGGAAGTATTGGAGTCAACATGGGCCAGCATCCCTGTGGAACGCTTTCAACACCTTGTAGAGTCCAATGCCTCGACGAAGTCAAGTCAATATTAGGAAGGATAAAGATACCATCCTGGAGAGACTATAGGTCAGATTGAACAGAGACATGGTGTCTATATATTAATGATATGGGCCAGAATCCCTGTGAAACGCTTTCAACAACTTGTAGAGTCCATGGCCCGATGAATTGAGGCTGTTCTGAGGGCAAACGGGGGTGCAACTCTAAATTAGGAAGGTGTTCATAATGTTTTGTACACTATGTTTATATCCTCCCACTAGAATCCTCATACTTTAACGATGACAGATTCTCCATCCTAAAGAGGGAGATCAATCATGTCCAGACCCAGAGACATGTACTAGTCTGTGGCAACCTAAACGCCAGAACCATTCCCACTAATGATCAAAATCCAGAAAAGAGCACTGCCCACAAAATTAGGTGGAAACTGAGCTGCACTTCCTAACCTCCTGCCCAATGTATGACCATATTAGAGACACATATTTCCCTCAGATTACACAGATCCACAAAGAATTTGAAAACAAATCCAATCTTGATAAACTCTCATTCCTATTAGGTGAAATACAACAGTGTGACATCACAGCTGTACAAGGATATAACACTGTACAAGGATATAACGTTTGAAATGTCTATATTATCATTTCTGATTGTTTATTTCCCATGTTTATTGTCTATTCTACTTGCTTCGGCAATGTAAACACATTTCCCATGCCAATGAAGCCCTTTGAATTAAAGGACAGAGACAGGACAGAGAGAGGACAGAGAGAGGACAGAGACAGGACAGAGAGAGGACAGAGACAGGACAGAGAGAGGACAGAGACAGGACAGAGACAGGACAGAGAGAGGACAGAGACAGGACAGAGAGAGGACAGACAGGACAGAGAGAGGACAGAGACAGGACAGAGACAGGACAGAGAGAGGACAGAGAGAGGACAGAGAGAGGACAGAGAGAGGACAGAGACAGGACAGAGAGAGAACAGAGAGAGGACAGACACAGGACAGACACAGTACAGAGAGAGGACAGAGAGAGGACAGAGAGAGGACAGAGAGAGGACAGAGACAGGACAGAGAGAGGACAGAGAGAGGACAGAGACAGGACAGAGAGAGGACAGAGACAGTAGAGAGACAGGACAGAGAGAGGACAGAGACAGGACAGAGACAGGACAGAGAGAGGACAGAGACAGGACAGAGAGAGGACAGAGACAGGACAGAGAGAGGACAGACAGGACAGAGAGAGGACAGAGACAGGACAGAGACAGGACAGAGAGAGGACAGACAGGACAGAGAGAGGACAGAGAGAGGACAGAGAGAGGACAGAGAGAGGACAGAGAGAGGACAGACACAGTACAGACACAGTACAGAGAGAGGACAGAGAGAGGACAGAGAGAGGGCAGCGAGAGGACAGAGAGAGGACAGAGAGAGGACAGAGAGAGGACAGAGACAGGACAGAGACAGGACAGAGAGAGGACAGAGACAGGACAGAGAGAGGACAGAGACAGGACAGAGAGAGGACAGAGACAGGACAGAGAGAGGACAGAGAGAGGACAGAGACAGGACAGAGACAGGACAGAGAGAGGACAGAGACAGGACAGAGAGAGGACAGAGACAGGACAGAGAGAGGACAGAGACAGGACAGAGAGAGGACAGAGACAGGACAGAGAGAGGACAGAGACAGGACAGAGAGAGGACAGAGAGAGGACAGAGAGAGGACAGAGACAGGACAGAGAGAGGACAGAGACAGGACAGAGACAGGACAGAGACAGGACAGAGAGAGGACAGAGAGAGGACAGAGACAGGACAGAGACAGGACAGAGAGAGGACAGAGACAGGACAGAGACAGGACAGAGAGAGGACAGAGAGAGGACAGAGAGAAGGGTGTAAGCCAAGCTGAGCCCAACAGAACAACCCCAGAATGACTAGGTAAAAGTTAGAAAGATATAGACAAGGGGAAGGTCACGCCGAGAGGTCAAAGTTAGAAAGATATAGACAAGGGGAAGGTCACGCCGAGAGGTCAAAGTTAGAAAGATATAGACAAGGGGAAGGTCACGCCGAGAGGTAAACGTTAGAAAGATATAGACAAGGGGAAGGTCACGCCGAGAGGTCAAAGTTAGAAAGATATAGACAAGGGGAAGGTCACGCCGAGAGGTCAAAGTTAGAAAGATATAGACAAGGGGAAGGTCACGCCGAGAGGTCAAAGTTAGAAAGATATAGACAAGGGGAAGGTCACGCCGAGAGGTCAAAGTTAGAAAGATATAGACAAGGGGAAGGTCACGCCGAGAGGTAAACGTTAGAAAGATATAGACAAGGGGAAGGTCACGCCGAGAGGTCAAAGTTAGAAAGATATAGACAAGGGGAAGGTCACGCCGAGAGGTCAAAGTTAGAAAGATATAGACAAGGGGAAGGTCACGCCGAGAGGTAAACGTTAGAAAGATATAGACAAGGGGAAGGTCACGCCGAGAGGTCAAAGTTAGAAAGATATAGACAAGGGGAAGGTCACGCCGAGAGGTCAAAGTTAGAAAGATATAGACAAGGGGAAGGTCACGCCGAGAGGTAAAAGTTAGAAAGATATAGACAAGGGGAAGGTCACGCCGATAGGTAAAAGGTAAATTGATATCGGGTGTTGTGAGAGTTCTTTAAGATACTCTTCAAAAGAGGTTTTGGAAGATGGGCGGGGACTCCGCTGTCCTGACTTCAGGGGGAAGTGTGTTCCACCATTGGGGTGCCAGGACAGAGAAGAGCTTGGACTGGGCTGAGCGGGAGCTGCCCTCCCCTAGGGGTGGGAGGGCCAAGAGACCAGAGGTGGCGTAATGGATTGCTTGGGTTGGAATGTACGGTTTGAGCCTGAAGGTAAGGAGGGGCGGTTCTCCTTGCTGCCCCTGTTGGCAAGCACCGGGGTCTTGAAGATGATGTGGGCTTCGACAGGAAGACAGCATAGTGTGATGAGGAGCGGGGTGACATGGGAGAACTTAGAAAGGTTTGAACACCAGGCAGGCTGCAGCATTCTGGAGAAGTTACAGGGGTTTGATGCCAAAGGTGGGGTGCCCAGCCAACAGAGAGTTGCAGTAATCTAGACGGGAGATGACAAGTGCCTGGATTAGGACCTACACCACTTCCTGTGTGAGGAAAGGCCGTACTCTACGGATGTTGTAGAGCATGAACCTGAAAAAATTAGTCACTGCTTTGATGTTTGCAGAGAACAACGGGGTGTTGTCCAGGGTCACACCAAGGTTCTTTGCGCTCAGGGAGGGGAACACTATGGAGTTGTCATGTAGAGGTCTTGGAGCGGGCAGGCCTTTCACAGGAAGGAAGAGCAGCTCTGTCTTGTCGAGGTTGAGCTTGAGGTGGTGGGCCAACATCCAAGCTGAGAGGTCTGCCAGGCACGCAGAGATGCGTGTCGTTACCCGGGGTGTCAGAAGGTGAGAAGGAGAAGAGTAGTTGTGTCCTCCTCATAGTATTGATAGGAGAGACCATGTGAGGATATGACAGAGCCGAGTGACTTGGTGTACAGGGTCAAACAGATCGTTCTGAAAGAGACAATCCAGAGACACATTTAGTTGACTGTTGTAGAAATGGGAACATAAGCAACTTAATCTTCCAGGCAGCCCCTGGTAGTGCTGTAAGAGCACCCTGCCCCATGTCATGAGTTCCTTACAGAGATGGGTAGAAGGATTCTAGACAACGAAGAATCTGAGTCAGACAACGTCAACCTGTACCAGTCTGGAACAGTATTGGTACAGGGCAACCCCAAACAGTTTCAACGGACTTCCACAGAATCAAAGAGGGAGCGCAGCAGGAGAAGATCTCTCTTGGTGAAGACTACTCCACCCCGAGCGAGTCAGACCAGACCTCTTCCTTAAACATCCCCACAGACGAGCAACCCCAAGCAGAGAGTCAACCTCCCAGTACAGAGTACTACTCCCTCACTGAAATGAAGGATAAATTCACCCAGCTGGAGGTAAGGCAGGCTGAGCTGGAAAAGTCAGCACAAAAAATGGTCCATCACAACAACACCCCCTCAACCAGACCGGGAGAGCTGGAGGGGGAGAGAAACATGTTTGCACTCTGGACTGTGGTGAGACAACTTACACAGGAGAAAGAGCAGGAGAGGAAGGAGGAGGCCCAGCGGCAGGAGAAGATGAGAGCCCTAGAGGAGAAGGTGAGAGCACTAGAGGAGAAGGTGAGAGCACTAGAGGAGAAGATGAGAACACTAGAGGAGAAGGTGAGAGCACTAGAGGAGAAGATGAGAGCACTAGAGGAGAAGGTGAGAGCACTAGAGGAGAGGTGAGAGCACTAGAGGAGAAGGTGAGAGCACTAGAGGAGAAGATGAGAGCACTAGAGGAGAAGGTGAGAGTGCTGGAGGAGAAGGTGAGAGCACTAGAGGAGAAGGTGAGAGCACTAGAGGAGAAGGTGAGAGTGCTGGAGGAGAAGATGAGAGCACTAGAGGAGAAGATGAGAGCACTAGAGGAGAAGATGAGAACACTAGAGGAGGAGGTGAGAGCACTAGAGGAGAAGATGAGATCACTAGAGGAGAAGGTGAGAGCACTAGAGGAGAAGATGAGAACACTAGAGGAGAAGGTGAGAGCACTAGAGGAGAAGATGAGAGCACTAGAGGAGGAGGTGAGAGCACTAGAGGAGAAGATGAGATCACTAGAGGAGAAGGTGAGAGCACTAGAGGAGAGGTGAGAGCACTAGAGGAGAAGGTGAGAGCACTAGAGGAGAAGATGAGAGCACTAGAGGAGAAGGTGAGAGTGCTGGAGGAGAAGATGAGAGCACTAGAGGAGAAGATGAGAGCACTAGAGGAGAAGGTGAGAGTGCTGGAGGAGAAGGTGAGAGCACTAGAGGAGAAGGTGAGAGCACTAGAGGAGAAGGTGAGAGGACTAGAGGAGAAGGTGAGAGTGCTGGAGGAGAAGATGAGAGCACTAGAGGAGAAGATGAGAGCACTAGAGGAGAAGATGAGAGCACTAGAGGAGAAGGTGAGAGTGCTGGAGGAGAAGATGAGAGCACTAGAGGAGAAGGTGAGAGCACTAGAGGATAAGATGAGAGCACTAGAGGAGAAGGTGAGAGTGCTGGAGGAGAAGGTGAGAGTACTAGAGGAGGAGGTGAGAGCGCTAGAGGAGAAGGTGAGAGCACTAGAGGAGAAGGTGAGAGGACTAGAGGAGAAGGTGAGAGTGCTGGAGGAGAAGATGAGAGCACTAGAGGAGAAGATGAGAGCACTAGAGGAGAAGGTGAGAGTGCTGGAGGAGAAGGTGAGAGCACTAGAGGAGAAGGTGAGAGTGCTGGAGGAGAAGATGAGAGCACTAGAGGAGAAGGTGAGAGCACTAGAGGAGAAGGTGAGAGTGCTGGAGGAGAAGGTGAGAGCACTAGAGGAGAAGGTGAGAGCGCTGGAGGAGAAGGTGAGAGTGCTGGAGGAGAAGGTGAGAGTGCTGGAGGAGAAGGTGAGAGTGCTGGGGGAGAAGGTGAGAGTGCTGGAGGAGAAGGTGAGAGCACTAGAGGAGAAGGTGAGAGCACTAGAGGAGAAGGTGAGAGCACTAGAGGAGAAGGTGAGAGCACTAGAGGAGAAGGTGAGAGCACTAGAGGAGAAGGTGAGAGGACTAGAGGAGAAGGTGAGAGCACTAGAGGAGAAGGTGAGAGCACTAAAGGAGAAGGTGAGAGCACTAGAGGAGGAGGTGAGAGCACTAGAGGAGAAGGTGAGAGCACTAGAGGAGAAGGTGAGAGCACTAGAGGAGAAGGTGAGAGCACTAGAGGAGAAGGTGAGAGTACTAGAGGAGGAGGTGAGAGCACTAGAGGAGAAGGTGAGAGTGCTGGAGGAGAAGGTGAAGGCACACTCCAATTGGCTATACTTAAACTCTTTAACATCGTCCTCAGCTCTGGCATCTTCCCTAATATTTGGAACCAAGGTCTGATCACCCCAATCCACAAAAATTGAGACAAATTTGACCACAATAATTACAGTGGAATATGTGTCAGCAGCAATCTCTGATAAATCCTCTGCAGTATCATCAACAGCAGACTCCAACATTTCCTCAGTGAAAACAATGTCCTGAGCAAATGTCAAATTGGCTTCTCACCAAAATACCTTACAGAAGACCACGTATACACCCTGCACACCCTTATTGACAAACAAACATAACAAAACAGAAGCTAACTCTACTCTTGCTTTGTTTTTTTCAAAAAAGCTTTTGACTCAATTTGGCATAAAGGTCTGCTATTCAAATGGATGGAAAGTGGTGTTAGGGGGAAAACGTAGGACATTTTAAAATCAAAACAAACAACGAGTGTGCAGTTAAAAGTGTCAATAAACACAC
Source organism: Salvelinus namaycush (assembly GCF_016432855.1). Classification (NCBI taxonomy): domain Eukaryota; kingdom Metazoa; phylum Chordata; class Actinopteri; order Salmoniformes; family Salmonidae; genus Salvelinus; species Salvelinus namaycush. Next base: position 215,679 of record NW_024060308.1, read on the forward strand.
AGATTTATTTCCACATGGCCGTGGGGTGAGACAGGGATGCAGCTTGAGCCCTATCCTCTTCAACATATATGTCAATGAATTGACAAGGGCACTAAAACAATCTGCCAGCACCCAGCCTCACCCAACTGGACTTGGAAATCCAATGTCTAATGTTTGTAAATTATCCGGTGCTTCTGTCATCAAACAAGGAGGTCCTACAGCAGCACCTAGATCTTCTGCACAGATTCTGTCAGACCTGGGCCCTGACAGTGAATCTCAGTAAGACCAAAATAATGGTGTTCCAATAAAGGTCCAGTCGCCAGGACCACAAATACAAATTCCATCTAGACATCGTTGCCCTAGATCACATAACAAACTATACATACCTCGGCCTAAACATGAACAACACAGGTAACTTCCACAACGCTGTGAACGATCTAAGAGACAAGGCATGAAGGGCCTTCTATGCCATCAAAATGGAACATTATACTCAACATCCCAATGAGGATCTGGCTAAAATACTTCAATCTGTTATTGCCGTCTACGGTTGTGAGGTCTGGGGTCAGCTCGCCAACCAAGAATTCACAAAAAGGGACAAACAACCAATTGAAACTCTGTGTACAACGCAAAACCCCAAACAATGCAGAATTAGGACTATAGCCGCTAGTTATCAACACCCAGACAAGAGCTGTTCAATTCTACAACCACCGAAAAGGAAGCGATGCCCATACATTCCACTGACCCTAAACAGAGAGTACACACTGGCAGAATACCTGACCACTGAGACTGGCCCTAAACAGAGAGTACACACTGGCAGAATACCTGACCACTGAGACTGACCCTAAACAGAGAGTACACACTGGCAGAATACCTGACCACTGAGACTGGCCCTAAACAGAGAGTACACAGTGGCAGAATACCTGACCACTGAGACTGACCCTAAACAGAGAGTACACACTGGCAGAATACCTGACCACTGAGACTGGCCCTAAACAGAGAGTACACAGTGGCAGAATACCTGACCACTGAGACTGACACAAAATGAAGAAAAGCTTTGACTATGTACAGACTCAGTGAGCATAGCCTTGGTATTGAGAGAGGCTGCCACAGGGAGACCTGGCTCTCAAGAGAAGACAGGCTATGTGCACACTGCCCACAAAATGAGTTGGAAACTGAGCTGTACTTCCTGACCTCCTGCCAAATGTATGACCATATTAGAGACACATGTTTCCCTCAGATTACACAGATCCACAAAGAATTCGAAAACAAACCTAATTTTGATAAACTCCCATATCTGTTAGGTGAAATACCACAGTTTGCCATCACAGCAGCAAGATGTGAGGCTCGTTGCCATGAGAAAAGGGCAACCAGTGGATCACAAACAACATTGGAAATACACCCTATATTTGATCTATTTCCCTTTCATACTTCAACTATTTGCACATTGTTACAACACTGTACATAGCCAATAAAATAACATTTTAAATGTCTATATTCTTGCCAAACTTTTTTCAGTGTAATGTTTACTGATTGTTTATTTTCCTTTGTTTATTTCCCATTTGTTTATCGTCTATTTAATTTGCTTTGACAATGTAAACATATGTTTCCATGCCAATAAAGCCCTTTGAATTGAGTTGAGATAAAGAGAGAGATGGTCAGAGACAGAAGGCTGACGTGTTTTGGAATGAAAAGAAAGAAGGGTTACAGGTCTGTAGTTTATGATGTCAGAGGGGTCGAGTGTTGGTTCCCCGAGGAGGGGAGAAAACCCCATAGGATATAACCAAGGACACATAGCTAGTAAAGGACATGGCTCAAACCCCATAGGATATAACCAAGGACGCATAGCTAGTAAAGGACATGATGTGTACGTGTCATTAGGGTGATGTGTACGTGTCATTAGGGTGATGTGTACGTGTCATTAGGGTGATGTGTACATGTCATTAGGGTGCTCGGTACATGTCATTAAAGTGATGTGTGCGTGTCATTAGGGCGATGTGTACGTGTCATTAGGGTGATGTGTACGTGTCATTAGGGCGCTGTGTACGTGTCATTACGGTGATGTGTACGTGTCATTAGGGTGATGTGTACATGTCATTAGGGTGCTGTGTACATGTCATTAAAGTGATGTGTGCGTGTCATTAGGGCGATGTGTACGTGTCATTAAAGTGATGTGTGCGTGTCATTAGGGCGATGTGTACGTGTCATTAGGGTGATGTGTATGTGTCATTAGGGCGCTGTGTACGTGTCATTACGGTGCTGTGTACGTGTCATTAGGGTGCTGTGTACGTGTCATTACGGTGCTGTGTACATGTCATTAGGGTGATGTGTACGTGTCATTACGGTGATGTGTACGTGTCATTAGGGTGATGTGTACGTGTCATTACGGTGATGTGTACGTGTCATTAGGGTGATGTGTACGTGTCATTACGGTGCTGTGTACGTGTCATTAGGGTGATGTGTACGTGTCATTACGGTGATGTGTACATGTCATTATGGTGATGTGTACGTGGTATTAGGGTGCTGTGTACGTGTCATTAGTGTGATGTGTACGTGTCATTAGGGTGCTGTGTACGTGTCATTAGGGTGATGTGTACGTGTCATTAGGGTGCTGTGTACGTGTCATTAGGGTGCTGTGTACGTGTCATTAGGGTGCTGTGTAGTGTCATTAGGGTGCTGTGTACGTGTCATTAGGGTGCTGTGTACGTGTCATTAGGGTGCTGTGTACGTGTCATTAGGGTGCTGTGTAGTGTCATTAGGGTGCTGTGTACGTGTCATTAGGGTGCTGTGTACGTGTCATTAGGGTGCTGTGTACGTGTCATTAGGGTGCTGTGTAGGTGTCATTAGGGTTCTGTGTACGTGTCATTAGGGTGCTGTGTGGTGTAGGTACTGGTATTTTTCCATACCCGCAGGTGTTTTGGCCTGTCTTTGTGTAAACAGTAGTGAGTTATCAGTGTACTGCGATCATACTTCTATCACCAACTACCCTCCTGCAGTACTGATCCTATCTACTCACCTCAGGGCCACTCTGGGGCTGTGTGTGTGTGTGTGTGTGTGTGTGTGTGTGTGTGTGTGTGTGTGTGTGTGTGTGTGTGTGTGTGTGTGTGTGTGTGTGTGTGTGTGTGTGTGTGTGTGTGTGTGTATGTGTGTGTGTGCGTCTTCTATCCCAACCAGGACAAAGAAGAATAAATATTCCATCCCAACCAGGACAAAGAGGACTAAATATTCTATCCCAACCAGGACAAAGAAGACTAAATATTTTATCCCAACCAGGACAAAGAAGACTAAATATTCTATCCCAACCAGGACAAAGAAGACTAAATATTCTATCCCAACCAGGACAAAGAAGACTAAATATTTTATCCCAACCAGGACAAAGAAGACTAAATATTTTATCCCAACCAGGACAAAGAAGACTAAATATTTTATCCCAACCAGGACAAAGAAGACTAAATATTTTATCCCAACCAGGACAAAGAAGACTAAATATTCTATCCCAACCAGGACAAAGAAGACTAAATATTTTATCCCAACCAGGACAAAGAAGACTAAATATTCTATCCCAACCAGGACAAAGAAGACTAAATATTTTATCCCAACCAGGACAAAGAAGACTAAATATTTTATCCCAACCAGGACAAAGAAGACTAAATATTCTATCCCAACCAGGACAAAGAAGACTAAATATTTTATCCCAACCAGGACAAAGAGGACTAAATATTCCATCCCAACCAGGACAAAGAAGACTAAATATTCTATCCCAACCAGGACAAAGAAGACTAAATATTTCATCCCAACCAGGACAAAGAGGACTAAGTCTTCTATCCCAACCAGGACAAAGAGGACTAAATATTCTATCCCAACCAGGACAAAGAGGAACAAGTCTTCTACCTCAACCAGGACAAAGAGCACTAAGTCTTCTATCCCATCCAGGACAAAGAGGACTAAGTCTTCAATCCCAACCAGGACAAAGAGGACTAAGTCTTCAATCCCAACCAGGACAAAGAGGACTAAGTCTTCAATCCCAACCAGGACAAAGAGGACTAAGTCTTCTATCCTAACCAGGACAAAGAGGACTAGGTGTGTACAGTCAATAATTATGAGAATCAGCAGATCTAAGACCATGGCCATGTCTGAATACCCATACTAGCGTACTACATACTTAAACTGCATACTATGTTCTCATCGTCGTATTCTATTTAGCGCGTACTGTTTGGTAAGAGGTATGCAGTATGTCTCGGCCCCAACGTAGTAGCAGCTCCTGACTGGCTGAGTAGGCGGGGCGGGGGCCGGCTGGGTTGGATTTTCCCAAATTCAACAGACATGAATCGCATTAACCAGCCTGATAATAGCTCATTTTAAATTCAACACATGTCTTTAAACTCTGAATAGAATAGGAATAGGCCTACTCAGGCTGGTTACACACAGTCTATCACATTCAACCTAATGGAGTTATAGGCCTACTCAGACTGGTTACACACAGTCTATCACAATCAACCTAATGGAGTTATAGGCCTACTCAGGCTGGTTACACACAGTCTATCACATTCAACCTAATGGAGTTATAGGCCTACTCAGGCTGGTTATAGGCAGACTATCACATTCAACCTAATGGAGTTATAGGCCTACTCAGACTGGTTATAGGCAGACTATCACATTCAACCTAATGGAGTTATAGGCCTACTCAGGCTGGTTACACACAGTCTATCACATTCAACCTAATGGAGTTATAGGCCTACTCAGACTGGTTATAGGCAGACTATCACATTCAACCTAATGGAGTTATAGGCCTACTCAGGCTGGTTACACACAGTCTATCACAGTCAACCTAATGGAGTTATAGACCTACTCAGGCTGGTTATAGGCAGACTATCACACACAACCTAATGAAGTTATAGGCCAACTCAGGCTGGTTATAGACAGACTATCACATTCAACCTAATAGAGTTATAGGCCAACTCAGGCTGGTTACACACAGACTATCACATTCAACCTAATGGAGTTATAGACCTACTCAGGCTGGTTACACACAGTCTATCACAGTCAACCTAATGGAGTTATAGACCTACTCAGGCTGGTTATAGGCAGACTATCACAATCAACCTAATGGAGTTATAGGCCTACTCAGGCTGGTTACACACAGACTATCACATTCAACCTAATGGAGTTATAGACCTCCTCAGGCTGGTTATAGGCAGACTATCACATTCAACCTAATGGAGTTATAGACCTACTCAGGCTGGTTATAGACAGACTATCACATTCAACCTAATGGAGATATAGACCTCCTCGGGCTGGTTATAGACAGACTATCACATTCAACCTAATGGAGTTATAGATCTCCTCAGGCTGGTTATAGGCAGACTATCACATTCAACCTAATGGAGTTATAGGCCTACTCAGGCTGATTATAGGCAGACTATCACATTCAACCTAATGGAGATATAGACCTACTCAGGCTGGTTATAGTCAGACTATCACATTCAACCTAATGGAGTTATAGACCTCCTCGGGCTGGTTATAGGCAGACTATCACATTCAACCTAATGGAGTTATAGGCCTCCTCAGGCTGGTTATAGGCAGACTATCACATTCAACCTAATGGAGATATAGACCTCCTCAGGCTGGTTATAGGCAGACTATCACATTCAACCTAATGGAGTTATAGACCTACTCAGGCTGGTTATAGGCAGACTATCACATTCAACCTAATGGAGTTATAGACCTACTCAGACTGGTTATAGGCACACTATCACATTCAACCTAATGGAGTTATAGGCCTACTCAGGCTGGTTATAGGCAGACTATCACATACAACCTAATAGAGTTATAGGCCTACTCAGGCTGGTTATAGACAGACTATCACATTCAACCTAATGGAGTTATAGGCCTCCTCAGGCTGGTTACACACAGTCTATCACATTCAACCTAATGGAGTTATAGACCTCCTCGGACTGGTTATAGACAGTCTATCACACACAACCTAATAGAGTTATTGGCCTACTCAGACTGGTTATAGGCAGACTATCACATTCAACCTAATGGAGTTATAGACCTACTCAGGCTGGTTATAGGCAGACTATCACACACAACCTATACCATAGACCATAAAGCCATCTATCCTATTTAAAAAAGACTGAAGACAGAAACATATCATTTTGTTCCATTTCAACATTTTCATTAGTGAAACCATAACCTATATAAATACATGAAATAGCCTTGTACAAACACCAACACTTTTCAAATGTTCAAATCAAAAGGCCATCGTGCAGAAAAACGTGGCCAGTCGTGTGCATCATGAATTCAGAACTGCTGGACACCAACATGCTAAACTAAAGCACGGATCATTAGGAACGAGGTCTGAATGACAGCTAAGGCTTGATCATACATTCAATAATTAAATAGGTAGCCACGCCTACCTACCTAAACCAATCGATATGTTTAAATCATAAGGCCTGATTACCATGACATTAATAACGCAACCACATCCTGAGTCTCCGGTGCCGATACATTCACAAATCAAAAGATGGTTTCGTTTTTAGTCTAAAAGCTCTGACGAAGACCACGAGAACAATTAAACACTTTTCAATGAGAAAACAGAACTCCACTTTGGTTAAACATTTTTAAAAAGACTTCTGTTTACAGAGATTCTGCTTACGAGGCAATACTGTGATCATTTTAGGGAGAAGACAAACTATGTAGCCGACATTTGAACACCACCGCAGAAACTTCAGCTATTCAGCATTGTCCCAATGAAGTAGCCCAGTTGTGTTGTTTGTCTAGAGAACTAGGGCCGATCCCTCGCAGCCCGCCTCTTCTAATGCATTGTGGGGAAAGTGTACATCAAATTCTGACATGAGAGCTGAGATGAGTACAACATCCTGGCATATGAACCAAATTCACCCACTATAAAACATGACATTTTCTGCATACTGAGAATGGATCATACTGAGGATGGATCATACTGAGAATGGATCATACTGAGAATGGATCATACTGAGAATGGATCATACTGAGAATGCATCATACTGAGAATGGATCATACTGAGAATGCATCATACTGAGAATGGATCATACTGAGAATGGATCATACTGAGAATGGATCATACTGAGAATGGATCATACTGAGAATGCATCATACTGAGAATGGATCATACTGAGAATGGATCATACTGAGAATGGATCATACTGAGAATGGATCAGACTGAGAATGGATCAGACTGAGAATGGATCAAACTGAGAATGCATCATACTGAGAATGGATCATACTGAGAATGGATCATACTGAGAATGGATCATACTGAGGATGGATCATACTGAGAATGGATCAGACTGAGAATGGATCAGACTGAGAATGGATCAAACTGAGAATGCATCATACTGAGAATGGATCATACTGAGAATGGATCATACTGAGAATGGATCATACTGAGGATGGATCATACTGAGAATGGATCATACTGAGAATGGATCATACTGAGAATGGATCATACTGAGAATGCATCATACTGAGAATGGATCATACTGAGAATGGATCATACTGAGAATGGATCATACTGAGAATGGATCATACTGAGAATGGATCATGCTGAGGATGCATCATGTGCGATAGTGTTGTTCCCCACTATTGGTTGATGCCGGTAGGACAACCCCTATACTGATCAGCTGTTGTCAAAGCTGAAAGGAGAATGACAGCAGGGAATTTAAAGTATACTAGATTTTCAAAATGCTGCATACTATTTAAACTGTATTTTTTTCTCATACTCAAACGACCTACTATTTAGTATGGGCTTTGGGACACGGAACTAGGCACTGAAACGCTGCATGAATTACAGTTAGTTGCAGTCTGTGTTTCTTTGTAAGACTGGACTGAAAAGACTGCGGAATGGAATCACATTTCACAGCAACTCACACACACACACAAGCAAACACGCACATGCCGCGCACACACACACACACACACACACACACACACACACACACACACACACACACACACACACACACACACACACACACACACACACACACACACACACACACACACACACACACACACGCTCTCCTTTTAGAGGAAGAGAAGCACAGTCTGTCTCCACAGGGCCATCACCAAACATACAGACAGCTGGGATAGTTTAGCTGCCCATTCAGACACACACAAACACACACTGTAGTTCAATGTGTGTGTGTTCAGACTAAGTGGTGTGGAGTGTGTGTAGTCTATTATTGACTGTGTGTTTAGAGAGGTTGGTACATTGTTATTACAGGGACACAACTGCACCTTCTAATGTCATTAACACATCAGTGTGTGTGTGTGTGTGTGTGTGTGTGTGTGTGTGTGTGTGTGTGTGTGTGTGTGTGTGTGTGTGTGTGTGTGTGTGTGTGTGTGTGTGTGTGTGTGTGTGTGTGTGTGTGTGTGTGTCAGTTGGTTGGTTCTTCTATCCTTGTAGGGGCCTACAATCCCCAAAAGTCCCGACAAGGTTATTTTAAACTTAGGGGTAAGGTTTAGAGTTAGGGTTACAATTATAATTAGGTTTTGGGTAAGTGTAAGGGGCTTTAGGGTGATAACCTGATACCAGCCCTAACCCTAACCTGATACCACAGGGTGATAACCTGATACCAGTCCTAACCCTAACCTGATACCACAGGGTGATAACCTGATACCAGCCCTAACCCTAACCTGATACCACAGGGTGATAACCTGATACCATCCCTAACCCTAACCTGATACCACAGGGTGATAACCTGATACCAGCCCTAACCCTAACCTGATACCACAGGGTGATAACCTGATACCAGCCCTAACCCTAACCTGATACCACAGGGTGATAACCTGATACCAGCCCTAACCCTAACCTGATACCACAGGGTGATAACCTGATACCAGTCCTAACCCTAACCTGATACCACAGGGTGATAACCTGATACCAGTCCTAACCCTAACCTGATACCACAGGATGATAACCTGATACCAGCCCTAACCCTAACCTGATACCACAGGGTGATAACCTGATACCAGCCCTAACCCTAACCTGATACCACAGGGTGATAACCTGATACCAGCCCTAACCCTAACCTGATACCACAGGGTGATAACCTGATACCAGCCCTAACCCTAACCTATTGGGCTAAAATCAATTATGCACTATCGTATAGATAATAGAATGAAAATTAACTGAAATGTTTAAGAGATCTGCATTTTAGTTATAAATACTTTGCTACAATAACACAATTAGTTGTCTACCCACCTCGTTCCTTTCTGTTGGCATGTACACAGTAAGTACATTTACATTTAAGTCATTTAGCAGACGCTCTTATCCAGAGCGACTTACAAGTACATACATTCATACTTTTTTTTTGGTACTGAAATGAGGGAAGTGCTGTTGTGGAGCATAAAGCACCGCATCCTCTTGAAGGAGCGTGTGCGGGATTTGATGTCATCGGGAACAGCTCTCCATACTCGTCCTGAGGTGCGTGCTAGTCGTCTGGTTAAGACAGTGCCTACACCACGCACCAAGCCTCCTGTGCGTCTCCAGAGCCCTGTTCCTCCTCCCCGCACTAGCCCTGAGATGCGTGTCCCCAGCCCGGTACCACCAGTTCCGGCACCACGCACTAGGCCTAATGTGCGTCTCCTGAGCCCTGCACCCACTGTTCCTTTTCCCTGCACTCGCCCTGAGGTGCGTGCTCTCAGCCCAGTACCACCAGTGCCTACACCACGCACCAGGCTTCCTGTGCGTCTCCAGAGCCCTGTTCCTCCTCCACGCACTCTCCCTGTGGTGCGTGTCTCCAGCCCAGTGCCTCCAGTTCCGGCACCACGCATCAAGCCTCCTGTGCGTCTCCAGAGCCCTGTACGCACTGTTCCTTCTCCCCGTACTCGCCCTGATGTGCGTGCCCTCAGCCCGGTACCACCAGTGCCGGTACCACGCACCAGGCCTATAGTACGCCTTGAGTCCAGTGTGCCCTGTTGTTGTTCCCCGCACTAGCCTGATGGTGCGTGTCCTTAGCCCGGTACCTCCAGTTCCGGTACCACGTACCAGGCCTACAGTGCGTCTCAGCCGGCCAGAGTCTGCCGTCTGCCCAGCGGCGCCTGAACTGCCCGTCTGCCCAGCGGCTCCTGAACTGCCCGTCTGCCCAACGCCGTCTGAACTGCCCGTCTGCCCAACGGCGCCTGAACTGCCCGTCTGCCCAACGCCGTCTGAACTGTCCGTCTGCCAAGCGCCGCATGAACTGCCCGTCTGTACTGAGCCTTCAAAGCCGCCCGTCTGTACTGAGCCTGCAAAGCCGCCCGTCTGCCATGAGCCTTCAGAGCCGTCCGCCAGACAGGAGCCGCTAGAGCCTTCCGTCAGACAGGAGCAGCCAGAGCCTTCCGCCAGACAGGAGCAGCCAGAGCCTTCCGCCAGCCAGGATCAGCCAGAGCCGTCCGCCAGCCAGGATCAGCCAGAGCCGTCCGCCAGCCATGACCAGCCAGAGCCGTCAGCCAGCCATGACCAGCCAGAGCCGTCAGCCAGCCATGACCAGCCAGAGCCGTCAGCCAGCCATGACCAGCCGGAGCCGTCAGCCAGCCATGACCAGCCAGAGCCGTCAGCCAGCCATGACCAGCCAGAGCCGTCAGCCAGCCATGACCAGCCAGAGCTGTCAGCCAGCCAGGATCCGCCAGAGCCGTCAGCCAGCCAGGATCCGCCAGAGCCAGCCAGCCAGGATCCGCCATCCAGTCCGGAGCTGCCCCTCAGTCCGGAGCTGCCCCTCAGTCCGGAGCTGCCCCTTAGTCCGGAGCTGCCCCTTAGTCCGGTGCTGCCCCTTAGTCCGGTGGGGTTAATTTGGAGGGTGGCCATTTGGAGGAGGCTACCAAAGCGGGTATTGACAATGGTGGAGTGGGGGCCACGTCCCGCACCCGAGCCGCCGCCATGATGGGGCCCACCCCGGACCCTCCCCTTTCTGTGTCAGGTTTTGCGGCCGGAGTCCGCATCTTTGGGGGGGGGGTACTGTCACGCCCTGGCCTTAGTTATCTTTGTTTTCTTTATTATTTTAGTTAGGTCAGGGTGTGACATGGGGAATGTATGTGTTTTTGTAGTGTCTAGGGGTGTTGTATGTGTATGGGGCAGTGTCTAGTGTAGTTGTCTAGGTAAGTCTATGGTTGCCTGAAGGGTTCTCAATCAGAGACAGCTGTCATTCATTGTCTCTGATTGGGAGCCATATTTAAGGCAGCCATAGGCATTAGGTTAATGTGGGTAATTGTCTATGTTGTACGTTTGATGCTTGTGTATGCACTTACGTCATTAGCTTCACGGTTGTTTGTTGTTTTGTTTAGTTTGTAAGTGTTTAGTTCGTGGTTAGTCATCTCTAAATAAAAGAAGATGTCCTCATATCCCGCTGCGCCTTGGTCCGCTTATTATGACGATCGTGACAGGTATCAAGTTATCACCCTGTGGTATCAGGTTAGGGTTAGGGCTGGTATCAGGTTATCACCCTGTGGTATCAGGTTAGGTTTTGGCTGGTATCAGTACTAGCACCCTGTGGTATCAGGTTAGGGTTAGGGCTGGTATCAGGTTATCACCCTATGGTATCAGGTTAGGTTTGGGCTGGTATCAGGTTATCATCCTGTGGTATCAGGTTAGGGTTAGGGCTGGTATCAGGTTATCACCCTGTGGTATCAGGTTAGGGTTAGGGCTGGTATCAGGTTATCACCCTGTGGTATCAGGTTAGGTTTGGGCTGGTATCAGGTTATCATCCCGTGGTATCAGGTTAGGTTTGGGCTGGTACAAGGTTAGGGTTTGGGCTGGTATCAGGTTATCATCCTGTGGTATCAGGTTAGGTTTGGGCTGGTATCAGGTTAGGGTTTGGGCTGTTATCAGGTTATCATCCCGTGGTATCAGGTTATCATCCTGTGGTATCAGGTTAGGTTTGGGCTGGTAGAAGGTTAGGGTTTGGGCTGGTATCAGGTTATCATCCCGTGGTATCAGGTTAGGTTTGGGCTGGTACAAGGTTAGGGTTTGGGCTGGTATCAGGTTATCATCCTGTGGTATCAGGTTAGGTTTGGGCTGGTATCAGGTTAGGGTTTGGGCTGGTATCAGGTTATCATCCTGTGGTATCGGGTTAGGTTTGGGCTGGTATCAGGTTATCACCCTGTGGTATCAGGTTAGGTTAGGGCTGGTATCAGGTTATCACCCTGTGGTATCAGGTCAGGGTTTGGGCTGGTATCAGGTCAGGGTTAGGGCTGGTATCAGGTTATCACCCTGTGGTATCAGGTTAGGTTTGGGCTGGTATCAGTACTGGCACCCTGACAAACACTGAGAAATAATGATGGTGGCAGTAGAGCACCTTGTCCCTCTTCAGCTCTGCTAGGGTGTGTGTGTGTGTGTGTGTGTGTGTGTGTGTGTGTGTGTGTGTGTGTGTGTGTGTGTGTGTGTGTGTATGTATGTGTGTGTGTTATCCAGCACCCTCTCGTTCTCACAGTGCTGTGAGCCCTAATCCTCTCCTCTTACACAATGCTGGATCTGATAACAACTAAACAGAGAAACACACACACACACAGGTATTTACTGACTGGGGTTGGGTTTTCCTCTCTCCTTATATCTCTCCCTTCTCACCCCCTTCCTCTATTTCCATCTCTCTCTTCTCACCCCCTTCCTCTCTCCTTCCATCTCTCCCTACTCACCCCCTTCCTCTCTTTCCATCTCTCTCTTCTCACCCCCTCCTCTCCTTCCATCTCTCCCTACTCACCCCCTTCCTCTCCTTCTATCTCTCCCTACTCACCCCCTCCTCTCCTTCCATCTCTCCATACTCACCCCCTTCCTCTCCTTACATCTCTCCCTACTCACCCCCTTCCTCTCCTTCCATCTCTCCCTACTCACCCCCTTCCTCTCCTTCCATCTCTCCCTACTCACCCCATTCCTCTCCTTCCATCTCTCCCTACTCTCCATCCCTTCCTCTCCTTCCATCTCTCCCTACTCACCCCCTTCCTCTCCTTCCATCTCTCCCTACTCACCCCCTTCCTCTCCTTCTATCTCTCCCTACTCACCCCTTCCTCTCCTTCTATTTCTCCCTATTCACCCCCTTCCATCTTTCCCTACTCACCCCCTTCCTCTCCTTCCATCTCTCCCTACTCACCCCCTTCCTCTCCTTCTATATCTCCCTACTCACCCCCTTCCTCTCCTTCCATCTCTCCCTACTCACCCCCTTCCATCTCTCCCTACTCACACCCTTCCATCTCTCCCTACTCACCCCCTTCCTCTCCTCCCATCTCCCCCTTCCCTTCCCTCTCCCTACTCACCCTCTTCCTCTCCTTCCATCTCCCCCTTCCCTTCCTCTCTCCCCTGGACCTACCTGGTTTAAGTGAGAGGACCAGACAACACTCAGATGTTTAAATAGTTAGATGTGACATGATGTGTTGGGATCCAAACATGGTTCCTCCAGGGCACCAGGCCTGCAAAAGGAGCGCTGTCCCGTGGACATACAGGCACAGAGGCACGTGTCTGGGCTTGTCCCCTCTCCTCCAACATTCCATGAAGGAATACTCTCTGACGACCCCAATACTATTACCAGCACACACAAACGCTGACACACACACACACACACACAAATCCATGCGGACACGTGCAAACACACTCAATTACACACACACACACACACGTGCCATTCTGTCTACCTGTAAACATCCCCTTCTCTCACCAGAGCACACCTGGAAGTGAAATTCCGAGCGGCCATTTTTGCAATGTCGTAACGCTGGAAATAAGAGCCAGGACATACTGCCTGGGGCACGCACGCACACACACACACACACACACACACACACACACACACACACACACACACACACACACACACACACACACACACACACACACACACACTTAAAGAGCACCTTGGCTGTGAATGAAACACTTGGACACTTACATCACTGTGCCTCTGAAAAGATAAGAGTCAATGAGGGATATAATAGCAGGGATTCTTATTATCACAGAAGGGCTTTTAGCAACAGATCTAGGATCAGATTGTCCAACACTCAGTCCTAGACTTAACCATTAGGCCAGTGGTTCTTAATCCTGATCCTAGGGACCCAAAGGGGTGTACATTTAAAAATATATATATTTCACCTTTATTTAACCAGGTA
>NW_024060309.1:0-25812 GCF_016432855.1 Salvelinus namaycush
TCAGAACACGAGGAAGCAGTGGGCCGGTAGTAACCACCACAGGGTGTCCGTTCAGAAGACGAGGAAGCAGTGGGCCGGTAGTAACCACCACAGGGTGTCCGTTCATCGAACACGAGGAAGCAGTGGGCCGGTAGTAATACCCCACAGGGTGTCCGTTCAGAATACGAGGAAGCAGTGGGCCGGTAGTAACCACCACAGGGTGTCCGTTCAGAACACGAGGAAGCAGTGGGCCGGTAGTAATACCCCACAGGGTGTCCGTTCAGAACACGAGGAGGCAGTGGGCCGGTAGTAATACCCCACAGGGTGTCCGTTCAGAACACGAGGAAGCAGTAGGCCGGTAGTAACCCCCACAGGGTGTCCGTTCAGAACACGAGGAGGCAGTGGGCCGGTAGTAACCCCCACAGGGTGTCCGTTCAGAACACGAGGAAGCAGTGGGCCGATTGTAACCCCCACAGGGTGTCCGTTCAGAACACGAGGAAGCAGTAGGCCGGTAGTATCCCCCACAGGGTGTCCGTTCAGAACACGAGGAGGCAGTGGGCCAGTAGTAACCCCCACAGGGTGTCCGTTCAGAACACGAGGAAGCAGTGGGCCGGTTGTAACCCCCACAGGGTATCCGTTCAGAACACGAGGAAGCAGTGGGCCGATTGTAACCCCCACAGGGTGTCCGTTCAGAACACGAGGAAGCAGTAGGCCGGTAGTAACCACCACAGGGTGTCCGTTCAGAACACGAGGAAGCAGTAGGCCGGTAGTAACCCCCACACGGTGTCCGTTCAGAACACGAGGAGGCAGTGGGCCAGTAGTAACCCCCACAGGGTGTCCGTTCAGAACACGAGGAAGCAGTGGGCCGGTAGTAACCCCCACAAGGTGTCCGTTCAGAACACAAGGAAGCAGTAGGCCGGTAGTAACACCCACAGGGTGTCCGTTCAGAACACGAGGAAGCAGTGGGCCGGTAGTAACCACCACAGGGTGTCCGTTCAGAAGACGAGGAAGCAGTGGGCCGGTAGTAACCACCACAGGGTGTCCGTTCAGAACACGAGGAAGCAGTGGGCCGGTAGTAATACCCCACAAGGTGTCCGTTCAGAACACAAGGAAGCAGTGGGCCGGTAGTAACCACCACAGGGTGTCCGTTCAGAACACGAGGAGGCAGTGGGCCGGTAATAACCACCACAGGGTGTCCGTTCAGAACACGAGGAAGCAGTGGGCCGATTGTAACCACCACAGGGTGTCCGTTCAGAACACGAGGAGGCAGTGGGCCAGTAGTAACCCCCACAGGGTGTCCGTTCAGAACACGAGGAAGCAGTAGACCGGTAGTAACACCCACAGGGTGTCCGTTCAGAACACGAGGAAGCAGTGGGCCGGTAGTAATACCCCTCAGGGTGTCCGTTCAGAACACGAGGAGGCAGTGGGCCGGTAGTAACCCCCACAGGGTGTCCGTTCAGAACATGAGGAGGCAGTGGGCCGGTAATAACCACCACAGGGTGTCCGTTCAGAACACGAGGAAGCAGTGGGCCGATTGTAACCCCCACAGGGTGTCCGTTCAGAACACGAGGAAGCAGTGGGCCGATTGTAACCCCCACAGGGTGTCCGTTCAGAACACGAGGAAGCAGTAGGCCGGTAGTAACCCCCACAGGGTGTCCGTTCAGAACACGAGGAGGCAGTGGGCCAGAAGTAACCCCCACAGGGTGTCCGTTCAGAACACGAGGAAGCAGTGGGCCGGTAGTAACCACCACAGGGTGTCCGTTCAGAACACGAGGAAGCAGTAGGCCGGTAGTAACCCCCACAGGGTGTCCGTTCAGAACACGAGGAGGCAGTGGGCCAGTAGTAACCCCCACAGGGTGTCCGTTCAGAATACGACGAAGCAGTGGGCCGGTAGTAACCCCCACAGGGTGTCCGTTCAGAACACGAGGAAGCAGTGGGCCGGTAGTAATACCCCACAGGGTGTCCGTTCAGAACACGAGGAAGCAGTGGGCCGGTTGTAACCCCCACAGGGTATCCGTTCAGAACACGAGGAAGCAGTGGGCCGATTGTAACCCCCACAGGGTGTCCGTTCAGAACACGAGGAAGCAGTAGGCCGGTAGTAACCACCACAGGGTGTCCGTTCAGAACACGAGGAAGCAGAAGGCCGGTAGTAACCCCCACAGGGTGTCCGTTCAGAACACGAGGAGGCAGTGGGCCAGTAGTAACCCCCACAGGGTGTCCGTTCAGAACACGAGGAAGCAGTGGGCCGGTAGTAACCCCCACAGGGTGTCCCATCAGAACACGAGGAAGCAGTGGGCCGGTAGTAATACCCCACAGGGTGTCCGTTCAGAACACGAGGAAGCAGTGGGCCGGTAGTAACCACCACAGGGTGTCCGTTCAGAATACGAGGAAGCAGTGGGCCGGTAGTAACCACCACAGGGTGTCCGTTCAGAACACGAGGAAGCAGTGGGCCGGTAGTAACCCCCACAGGGTGTCCGTTCAGAACACGAGGAGGCAGTGGGCCGGTAGTAACCCCCACAGGGTGTCCGTTCAGAACACGAGGAGGCAGTGGGCCGGTAATAACCACCACAGGGTGTCCGTTCAGAACACGAGGAAGCAGTGGGCCGATTGTAACCCCCACAGGGTTTCCGTTCAGAACACGAGGAAGCAGTAGGCCGGTAGTAACCCCCACAGGGTGTCCGTTCAGAACACGAGGAGGCAGTGGGCCAGTAGTAACTCCCACAGGGTGTCCGTTCAGAACACGAGGAAGCAGTGGGCCGGTAGTAACCCCCACAAGGTGTCCGTTCAGAACACAAGGAAGCAGTAGGCCGGTAGTAACACCCACAGGGTGTCCGTTCAGAAGACGAGGAAGCAGTGGGCCGGTAGTAACCACCACAGGGTGTCCCATCAGAACACGAGGAAGCAGTGGGCCGGTAGTAATACCCCACAGGGTGTCCGTTCAGAACACGAGGAAGCAGTGGGCCGGTAGTAACCACCACAGGGTGTCCGTTCAGAAGACGAGGAAGCAGTGGGCCAGTAGTAACCACCACAGGGTGTCCCATCAGAACACGAGGAAGCAGTGGGCCGGTAGTAATACCCCACAGGGTGTCCGTTCAGAACACGAGGAAGCAGTGGGCCGGTAGTAACCACCACAGGGTGTCCGTTCAGAACACGAGGAAGCAGTGGGCCGGGAGTAACCCCCACAGGGTGTCCCATCAGAACACGAGGAAGCAGTGGGCCGGTAGTAACCCCCACAGGGTGTCCCTTCAGAACACAAGGAAGCAGTGGGCCGGTAGTAACCCCCACAGGGTGTCCGGTCAGAACACGAGGAAGCAGTGGGCCGGTAGTAACCACCACAGGGTGTCCGGTCAGAACACGAGGAAGCAGTGGGCCGGTAGTAACCACCACAGGGTGTCCCATCAGAACACGAGGAAGCAGTGGGCCGGTTGTAACCCCCACAGGGTGTCCGTTCAGAACACGAGGAAGCAGTAGGCCGGTAGTAACACCCACAGGGTGTCCGTTCAGAACACGAGGAAGCAGTGGAACGGTAGTAATACCCCACAGGGTGTCCGATCAGAACCCGAGGAAGCAGTAGGCCGGTAGTAACCACCACAGGGTGTCCCATCAGAACACGAGGAAGCAGTAGGCCGGTAGTAACACCCACAGGGTGTCCATTCAGAACACGAGGAAGCAGTGGGCCGGTAGTAACACCCACAGGGTATCCGTTCAGAACACGAGGAAGCAGTTGGCCGGTAGTAATACCCCACAGGGTGTCCTTTTCAGAACACGAGGAAGCAGTAGGCCGGTAGTAATACCCCACAGGGTGTCCGTTCAGAACACGAGGAAGTAGTAGGCCGGTAGTAACACCCACAGGGTGTCCGTTCAGAACACGAGGAAGCAGTGGGCCGGTAGTAACCCCCACAGGGTGTCCGTTCAGAACACGAGGAAGCAGTTGGCCGGTATTAATACACCACAGGGTATTCGTTCAGAACACGGAGAAGCAGTAGGCCGGTAGTTATCACCACAGGGTATTCGTTCAGAACACGGAGAAGCAGTAGGCCGGTAGTAATCACCACAGGGTATTCGTTCAGAACACGGAGAAGCAGTGAGCCGGGAGTAACCCCCACAGGGTGTCCCATCAGAACACGAGGAAGCAGTGGGCTGGTAGTAACCACCACAGGGTGTCCGTTCAGAACACGAGGAAGCAGTGGGCCGGTAGTAACCCCCATAGGGTGTCCGGTCAGAACACGAGGAAGCAGTGGGCCGGTAGTAAGACCCCACAGGGTGTCCATTCAGAACACGAGGAAGCAGTGGGCCGGTTGTAACCCCCACAGGGTGTCCGTTCAGAACACAAGGAAGCAGTGGGCCGGTATTAACCACCACAGGGTGTCCGTTTAGAACACAAGGAAACAGTAGTTCCAGTTGAAGGGATTAATTAACACACATAGAACACCACTCTCTCTGATACTAATTGTGGTTCTGTAAAGAAAAGAGGAGAACTTAAGCTACGTATGGGAAAATATGTGCCTGTTTGCATGTCAACAACTAAACAGGCTATGTGACCCAAACACATGCTAGGTGCACAAAGAACGATAGGGCAATGTAGAAATATCCACACATTATAAAACATAATGATCAGAAGTATACATATACTAAGTTGACTGTGCCTTTAAAAAGCATAGGGAAATTCCAGAAAATGATGTCATGGCTTTAGAAGCTTCTGAAAGGCTAATTGACATCATTTGAGTCAATTGGAGGTGTACCTGTGGATATATTTCAAGGCCTACCTTCAAACTCAGGGCCTCTTTGCTTGACATCATGGGAAAATCAAAAGAAATGAGCCAAGACCTCAGAAAAAAAATGGTAGACCTCCACAAGTCTGGTTCATCCATGGGAGCAATTTCCAACGCCTGAAGGTACAACGTTCATCTGTACAAACAATAGTACGCAAGTATAAACACCATGGGACCATGCAGCCGTCATACCGCTCAGGTAGGAGACACGTTCTGTCTCCAAGAGATGAACATACTTTGGTGCGAAAAGTGCAAATATATCCCAGAACAACAGCAAAGGACATTGTGAAGATGCTGTAGGAAACAGGTACAAAAGCATCTATATCCACAGTAGATTGAGTCCTTTATCGACATAACCTGAAAGGACGCCCAGCAAGGAAGAAGCCACTGCTCCAAAACCACCACAAAAAAAGCCAAACTACAGTTTGCAACTGCACATGGGGACAAAGATTTTACTTTTTGGAGAAATGTCCTCTGGTCTGATGAAACAAAAATAGAACCGTTTGGCCATAATGACCATCGTTATGTTTGGAGGAAAAAGGGGGAGGCTTGCAAGCCGAAGAACACCATCCCAACCGTGAAGCACGGGGGTGGCAGCATCATGTTGTAGTGTGCTTTGCTGCAGGAGGGTCTGGTGCACTTCACAAAATCGATGGCATCATGAGGAGGGAGAATTTTGTGGACATATTGAAGCAACATCTCAAGACCTAAGTCAGGAAGTTAAAGCTTGGTCGCAAATGGGTCTTCAAATTGTCAATGACCCCAAGCATACTTCCAAAGTTGAAGCAAAATGGCTTAAGGACAACAAAGTCAAGGTATTGGAGTGGGAATCACAAAGCCCTGACCTCAATCTTATAGAAAATGTGTGGGCAGAACTGAAAAAGCGTGTGTAAGCAAGGAGGCCTACATTCGTGACTCAGTTACACCAGCTCTGTCAGGAGGAATGGGCTAAAATTCACCCAATTTATTGTGGGAAGCTTGTGAAAGGCTACCCGAAACGTTTGACCCAAGTTAAACAATTTAAAGGCAATGCTACCAAATACTAATTGAGTGTATGTAAACTTCTGACCCACTGGGAATGTGATGAAAGAAATAAAAGCTGAAATAAATCATTATCTCTATTTTTCTGACATTTCACATTCTTAAAATAAAGTGGTGATCCTAACTGACCTAAAACAGGGAATTTTTACTGGGATTAAATGTCAGGAATTGTGAAAAACTGAGATTAAATGTATTTGGCTAAGGTGTATGTAAACTTCCAACTTCAACTGTATCTACAGTACTAAATCCATGTTTATGTGTGTGTATAGTGCGTATGTTATCTTGTGTGTGTGTGTGTTTGTATGCATGTGTCTGTGCCTATGTGTGTGTCTCTTCACAGTCCCCGCTGTTCCATAAGGAGTATTTTTATCTGTTTTTTAAATCTAATTCTACTGCTGCATCAGTTACCTGATGTGGAATAGAGTTCCATGTAGTCATGGCTCTATGTAGTACTGTGCGCCTCCCATAGTCTGTTCTGTACTTGGGGACCGTGAAGAGACCTCTTGTGGCATGTCTTGTGGGGTATGTATGGTTGTCTGAGCTGTGTGCCAGTAGTTTAGACAGACCGCTCGGTGCATTCAACATGTCAATACCTCTCATAAGTACAAGCCGTGATGAAGACAATCTCTCCTCCACTTTTAGCCAGGAGAGATTGACATGCATATTATTAATGTTACCTCTCTGTGTACATCCAAGGGCCAGCCATGCTGCCCTGCTCTGAAACAATTGCAATTTCCAAAGTCCCTCTTTGTGTCACCCTGACGACACGACTGAACAGTAGTCCAGGTGCGACAAAACTAGGGCCTGTAGGACCTGCCTTGTTGATAGTGTTGTTAAGAAGGTAGAAACTAGGGCCTGTAGGACCTGCCTTGTTGATAGTGTTGTTAAGAAGGTAGAAACTAGGGCCTGTAGGACCTGCCTTGTTGATAGTGTTGTTAAGAAGGTAGAAACTAGGGCCTGTAGGACCTGCCTTGTTGATAGTGTTGTTAAGAAGGTAGAAACTAGGGCCTGTAGGACCTGCCTTGTTGATAGTGTTGTTAAGAAGGTAGAAACTAGGGCCTGTAGGACCTGCCTTGTTGATAGTGTTGTTAAGAAGGTAGAAACTAGGGCCTGTAGGACCTGCCTTGTTGATAGTGTTGTTAAGAAGGTAGAAACTAGGGCCTGTAGGACCTGCCTTGTTGATAGTGTTGTTAAGAAGGTAGAAACCAGGGCCTGTAGGACCTGCCTTGTTCATAGTGTTGTTAAGAAGGTAGAGTAGCGCTTTATTATGGACAGACTTCTCCCCATTTTAGCTACTGTTGTATCAAAATGTTTTGACCATGACAGTTTACAATCCAGGGTTACTCCAAACAGTTTGGTCACCTCAATTTGCTCAATTTCCACATTATTTATTACAAGATTTAGTTGAGGTCCAGGGTTTAGTGAATGATTTGTCCCAAATACAATGCTTTTAGTTTTTAGAAATATTTAGGACTAACTTATTCCTTGCCACCCACTCTGAAACTAACTGCAGCTCTTTGTAAAGTGTTGCAGTCATTTCAGTCGCTGTAGTAGCTGACGTGTATAGTGTTGAGTCATCCGCATACATAGACACACAGGATTTATTGTGTACAACAACAGATAGACTGCCACACACACACACACACAATGTGCTGGCCCAACTAGAGACAGGAGACTGTGTAACAGTAGTGCACTATGGGTAATAGGGTGACATCTGGGCTGCACGCCAGGCCAATAAAAAGAGCAATCACATCCCTCCTCTAATTCATAATTTGGCATTCATAAAAAGGAAAATGTTACTGTTAAGCTTTATGCTATTATGATAATCCTTACATTTGAAGAGAAGCCAGTCCAATCCCATGGTTGAGTTGGTCTGCTGTAGCGAGGCCTCTGTGCCCTTTCTCCTAACCAGCAAATCCTGGAGAGAGAGAGAGAGAGAGAGAGAGAGAGAGAGAGAGAGAGAGAGAGAGAGAGAGAGAGAGAGAGAGAGAGAGAGACGATGACTCTCTCCTCACTTTTACTATTTTCTTTCTCTTTTCTTTCTGGCGCCGAGGGAGGAGAGAGGCAGGCAGGCTTGGAGGCTGGGGCAGTGAGAGGCAGGCAGGCTGAGCGCTGACACACACCAGCAGTCTCTCTCTCTCTCCTCTCCTCTGCTATCTAACGGCCCGACACCAAATCAACACTTCACTCCCACCCAACAGAGAGGCTGCCGACTCTGAAAGGAAGAGAGAGAGAGAGAGAGAGAGAGAGAGAGAGAGAGAGAGAGAGAGAGAGAGAGAGAGAGAGAGAGAGAGAGAGAGAGAGAGAGAGAGAGAGAGAGAGAGAGAGAGAGAGAGAGAGAGAGAGAGAAAACATCCAATACCTGACGCACAGACACACACTGAAACACCAACCATCAACACAGACAGAAACAGACGCACACACACAAAATATACAATGGCGATCATCACAGGAAGAATGTCAACATCTCACAACACTGAGCATCAGCACCAGGGCTACAATCTATATTTAGACCAGTCCAACCAGACGTCCCACAGTGAAATAATAGAGCCCATATGTTAGTCTGCTGACTCAAGTTAGAGGTTTAGAGGGATGCAGAATACGCTTCCTTAGGTCAGCATATCAACTCATCTCTCATACATGAAAGACAAAATGTCTTTAGCATAGACTACAGAGGAGGTGTTGGGTTTAACGCCAGACTACAGAGGAGGTGTGGGGGGTTATCACTGACTACAGAGGATGTGTGGGGGGTTATCACTGACTACAGAGGAGGTGTGGGGGGTTATCACTGACTACAGAGGAGGTGTGGGGGGTTATCACTGACTACAGAGGAGGTGTGGGGGGTTATCACTGACTACAGAGGAGGTGTGGGGGGTTATCACTGACTACAGAGGAGGTGTGGGGGGTTATCACTGACTACAGAGGAGGTGTGGGGAGTTATCACTGACTACAGAGGAGGTGTGGGGGGTTATCACTGACTACAGAGGAGGTGTGGGGGGTTATCACTGACTACAGAGGAGGTGTGGGGAGTTATCACTGACTACAGAGGAGGTGTGGGGGGTTATCACTGACTACAGAGGAGGTGTGGGGGGTTATCACTGACTACAGAGGAGGTGTAGGGAGTTATCACTGACTACAGAGGAGGTGTGGGGAGTTATCACTGACTACAGAGGAGGTGTGGGGGGTTATCACTGACTACAGAGGAGGTGTGGGGAGTTATCACAGACTACAGAGGAGGTGTGGGGAGTTATCACTGACTACAGAGGAGGTGTAGGGGGTTATCACTGACTACAGAGGGGGTGTGGGGGGTTATCACTGACTACAGAGGAGGTGTGGGGAGTTATCACAGACTACAGAGGAGGTGTGGGGAGTTATCACTGACTACAGAGGAGGTGTAGGGGGTTATCACTGACTACAGAGGAGGTGTGGGGAGTTATCACTGACTACACAGGAGGTGTGGGGGGTTATCACTGACTACAGAGGAGGTGTGGGGGGTTATCACTGACTACAGAGGAGGTGTGGGGGGTTATCACTGACTACACAGGAGGTGTGGGGAGTTATCACAGACTACAGAGGAGGTGTGGGGAGTTATCACTGACTACACAGGAGGTGTGGGGGGTTATCACTGACTACAGAGGAGGTGTGGGGGTTATCACAGACTACAGAGGAGGTGTGGGGGTTATCACAGACTACAGAGGAGGTGTGGGGAGTTATCACAGACTACAGAGGAGGTGTGGGGAGTTATCACTGACTACAGAGGAGGTGTGGGGGGTTATCACTGACTACAGAGGAGGTGTGGGGGGTTATCACTGACTACAGAGGAGGTGTGGGGGGTTATCACTGACTACAGAGGAGGTGTGGGGGGTTATCACTGACTACAGAGGAGGTGTAGGGGGTTATCACTGACTACAGAGGGGGTGTGGGGAGTTATCACTGACTACAGAGGAGGTGTGGGGGGTTATCACTGACTACAGAGGAGGTGTGGGGTTTAACGCCCGACTCTCTCTCTCTCTCTCTGAACCGTTGGTTATTTCACAACGGATGTAAAAAGAAAAACACTTGTTATTTTCTGTGTGAGGTGACGCAAAACTACTGTGAGAAACTCCGCTGTGCAAAAGTCCAGTTAAGACAAATCAGAAATACTATCAACCATCCCCCACATAGGAACTGTTATAGGCCTACATGTGTGTACAGGACAGGTACTTCTATGCTTGCTCAATCAAAATATATAAAAAAAATAAACATTAGAAAACAACGGACAAACAATTCACACAATGAAACAATGAATGAGCATAAATTAGCGGAAGACAAAAGAAAAAGAGGGGTTGTTTTGTATATCAAACAAGCGATTTGGATGTGTAATTGAAGACAGCAATACTAGGGTGGATAGAGAGGAAACGATACACGTTAGATAGAAGACATGACGTTCTACTGAGGGAGACGGTGTCAAAGACAGAAATTATGTCATGTTTATTTCCCTCCCCCGCCGTCTCTCCCTTCCACGGATTAATATAACTACGTAACATTGCATAATGTCAGAAAATGTTCTTTAAAAAATAATAATAATAATTACATGTCCAGTCTTACCTAGTGGTGACTAAGAAGCAGAGAAGAACAGACTTATAAAATGTATCCCCCGACAAAAAATAAACTATATATATATATATATATAAATGTTACGATGTTCTCCCTGTTCTCTTTCGTCACCTGAGTTTTACTAAGCAGATAATTTAAGTTCGCGTCACAAATTGCACCCTATTCCCTATATAGAGGACTTGTCCCGTAAATGCTCCGGTCAAAAGTAGTGCACTCCCTGGTCAAAAAGGAGTGCACTAATATAGGCAATAGGGTTTCATTTGGGAGCAGGCTTAGTTTGAAAATGAGGTAACAGTAAGGCCCTTTTTTTTTGGAGGTAGTAATGTGTATTGGGACTGTTCTAGAAATACCTAGTCATTTGTTCAACTGAAATGTGTCTTCCACGTTCAACTGAAATGTGTCTCCCGCATTCAACTGAAATGTGTCTTCCACGTTCAACTGAAATGTGTCTTCCGCGTTCAACTGAAATGTGTCTTCCGCGTTCAACTGAAATGTGTCTTCCACGTTCAACTGAAATGTGTCTTCCGCGTTCAACCCAACTCCTCTGAATCAGAGTGGTGCGGGGGGGGCTGCCTTAATTGACATCCACACCTGGGGAGTAGTTGTTGTGAGGGTTAACTGCCTTAATCAAGGGCAGATGTGTAGATTTTTCCACCTCGCCGGCTCGGGATTCAAACCAGCGACCTTTCCGTTACCGGGCCAACGCTCTTAACCACCAGGCTACCAGGCATTCTGGAGACGCGCCTGTAGTGCATCTTCACCACACACCCTTTCCCCTCTTTTTGTGTCGACATTTTACATTTGGAATGTCATATATGAAAATACTCAACTGTAGTGTAGACCACAACTAAATTATTTTAGATAGGCCTGTAACAGGAAATGCATGTGAAATGTTAACATTCACTGCCTGCCAGACAAGTAAAGTAATTCTGATGGCTTTCGCAGCAGTAAAGCTGCATTTAAAAAAATATTTTGGATCCATTTGGGTCGGATACAAACACGACCCAATTTGGATCCAATAGTCCCTCATCTCGGGCATATTTTGGGTCAGATTTGGTCGACCTTGGATCCGAATTGGACCGGGGATTGATTATTTTATTTTATTCACCCTTGTCGGATGGGAATTTCAAGGATCCAATTTGGTTCGCATCTACATTTCGGGATCCGAGAAAACATCTAGTGTGGGGTGTATTCACAGAGCTGTCCATGGTGCTGAAATAAGGGCCCTTCATGGGGCTGTATTCACAGAGCTGTCCATGGTGCTGAAATAAGGGCCCTTCATGGGGCTGTATTCACAGAGCTGTCCATGGTGCTGAAATAAGGGCCCTTCATGGGGCTGTATTCACAGAGCTGTCTATGGTCCAGAAATTGGGTCTCTCCACAGTATTTTTGGGTAGAGCCCATCTATGTCTTTCCCAGTGCCCTGCCATTACAGGAGAAAACAGAATGAACTCCTCAGTCAGTTCCAGGAGTATTCTCCCACTCATCAGAGGCGGATATGACTGTTTAGAAAAACATCTCAGGACTCTGTACACTTCACAAACACTTCTGAGAACAGGCCTTGTTTTCCAGTAAAATACTCTGACAACATTTGGTTCTTCTGGACTGGACGAGTGTTTCAGGCCATTAGAATACAAATTCTGAGAAACATCAGTCAAGGACAAAGTTATACTTTAAAACGAGTAGGATTTTTTCTTTCTTACTTTGTGCTTTTCCTTGTTGATGTCCCTCACCAGCAAAACACTACAGATTTTCCACACAGACAGTGAGTAATACAACAAGCCAGCGGCTAATATTTGATACAATGACATTACAAGAATAGGAGTCGACAACCTTAAGGATTGAGTTAAATTGTTCAAAAAGTGAAAGTGCATCTTCTATTCACACAAAACATGTTTTCTTGAGAGGTGCATGCAACTTCTATGCAGTGTTTGATAAATATGTGAGCTAAGGTAGTATTTAAGGCCACTTGTTTTTATTGGGTGGTATGGTGACCAGTCCAAAGTTCTGCAGAGCTAGAGTTGGCAAAACTACAAAACAACAAATAGTAACTGGGAAAATAGGGGTAATATGGATTCAGGACATCTGATAAAGAACGAGACAGAAAGAGAAGAGTTTGAGGTAACAGAGATATAGAGAGAAGGAGGGACCAGAGAGACATATGACAGAGGGAAAGGAAGAGAGAAGGAGGGAACAGAGGAACAGAGGGACAGGGGGAAAGGTAGAGAGAAGGAGGGAACAGAGGAACAGAGGAACAGAGGGAAAGGTAGAGAGAAGGAGGGAACAGAGGAACAGAGGAACAGGGGGAAAGGTAGAGAGAAGGAGGTAACAGAGGAACAGAGAAACAGGGGGAAAGGTAGAGAGAAGGAGGGAACTGAGGAACAGAGGGACAGGGGGAAAGGTAGAGAGAAGGAGGGAACAGAGGAACAGAGGGACAGGGGGAAAGGTAGAGAGAAGGAGGGAACAGAGGAACAGAGGGAGAGGGGGAAAGTTAGAGAGAAGGAGGGAACAGAGGAACAGAGGGACAGGGGGAAATGTAGAGAGAAGGAGGGAACAGAGGAACAGGGGAACAGAGGGAAAGGTAGAGAGAAGGAGGGAACAGAGGAACAGAGGGAGAGGGGGAAAGTTAGAGAGAAGGAGGGAACAGAGGAACAGAGGGAGAGGGGGAAAGGTAGAGAGAAGGAGGGAACAGAGGAACAGAGAAACAGGGGGAAAGGTAGAGAGAAGGAGGGAACTGAGGAACAGAGGGAGAGGGGGAAAGGTAGAGAGAAGGAGGGAACAGAGGAACAGAGAAACAGGGGGAAAGGTAGAGAGAAGGAGGGAACAGAGGAACAGAGGGACAGGGGGAAAGGTAGAGAGAAGGAGGGAACAGAGGAACAGAGGGACAGGGGGAAAGGTAGAGAGAAGGAGGTAACAGAGGAACAGAGGAACAGGGGGAAAGGTAGAGAGAAGGAGGGAACAGAGGAACAGAGGGACAGCGGGAAAGGTAGAGAGAAGGAGGGAACAGAGGAACAGGGGGAAAGGTAGAGAGAAGGAGGTAACAGAGGAACAGAGGAACAGGGGGAAAGGTAGAGAGAAGGAGGTAACAGAGGAACAGAGAAACAGGGGGAAAGGTAGAGAGAAGGAGGGACCAGAGGAACAGAGGGACAGCGGGAAAGGTAGAGAGAAGGAGGTAACAGAGGAACAGAGGGACAGCGGGAAAGGTAGAGAGAAGGAGGGAACAGAGGAACAGAGGAACAGGGGGAAAGGTAGAGAGAAGGAGGTAACAGAGGAACAGAGGAACAGGGGGAAAGGTAGAGAGAAGGAGGTAACAGAGGAACAGAGAAACAGGGGGAAAGGTAGAGAGAAGGAGGGAACAGAGGAACAGAGGGACAGGGGGAAAGGTAGAGAGAAGGAGGGAACAGAGGAACAGAGGGACAGGGGGAAAGGTAGAGAGAAGGAGGGAACAGAGGAACAGAGGGACAGGGGGAAAGGTAGAGAGAAGGAGGGAACAGAGGAACAGAGGGAGAGGGGGAAAGGTAGAGAGAAGGAGGGAACAGAGGAACAGAGGAACAGGGGGAAAGGTAGAGAGAAGGAGGGAACAGAGGAACAGAGGGACAGGGGGAAAGTTAGAGAGAAGGAGGGAACTGAGGAACAGAGGGAGAGGGGGAAAGGTAGAGAGAAGGAGGGAACAGAGGAACAGAGGAACAGAGGGAAAGGTAGAGAGGAGGGAACAAAAGGAAAGGTAGAGAGAAGGAAGGAACAGAGGAACAGAGGGACAGGGGGAAAGGTAGAGAGAAGGAGGGAACTGAGGAACAGAGGGAGAGGGGGAAAGTTAGAGAGAAGGAGGGAACAGAGGAACAGAGGGAGAGGGGGAAAGTTAGAGAGAAGGAGGGAACAGAGGAACAGAGGGACAGGGGGAAAGGTAGAGAGAAGGAGGGAACAGAGGAACAGAGGGACAGGGGGAAAGGTAGAGAGAAGGAGGGAAGAGAGGAACAGAGGGACAGGGGGAAAGGTAGAGAGAAGGAGGGAACAGAGGAACAGAGGGACAGGGGGAAAGTTAGAGAGAAGGAGGGAACAGAGGAACAGAGGGAGAGGGGGAAAGGTAGAGAGAAGGAGGGAACAGAGGAACAGAGAAACAGGGGGAAAGGTAGAGA
This sequence comes from Salvelinus namaycush, assembly GCF_016432855.1. Classification (NCBI taxonomy): domain Eukaryota; kingdom Metazoa; phylum Chordata; class Actinopteri; order Salmoniformes; family Salmonidae; genus Salvelinus; species Salvelinus namaycush. The sequence goes on from NW_024060309.1 coordinate 14,525, forward strand.
GAAGGAGGGAACTGAGGAACAGAGGGAGAGGGGGAAAGGTAGAGAGAAGGAGGGAACAGAGGAACAGAGAAACAGGGGGAAAGGTAGAGAGAAGGAGGGAACAGAGGAACAGAGGGACAGGGGGAAAGGTAGAGAGAAGGAGGGAACAGAGGAACAGAGTGACAGGGGGAAAGGTAGAGAGAAGGAGGTAACAGAGGAACAGAGGAACAGGGGGAAAGGTAGAGAGAAGGAGGGAACAGAGGAACAGAGGGACAGCGGGAAAGGTAGAGAGAAGGAGGGAACAGAGGAACAGAGGAACAGGGGGAAAGGTAGAGAGAAGGAGGTAACAGAGGAACAGAGGAACAGGGGGAAAGGTAGAGAGAAGGAGGTAACAGAGGAACAGAGAAACAGGGGGAAAGGTAGAGAGAAGGAGGGAACAGAGGAACAGAGGGACAGCGGGAAAGGTAGAGAGAAGGAGGTAACAGAGGAACAGAGGGACAGCGGGAAAGGTAGAGAGAAGGAGGGAACAGAGGAACAGAGGAACAGGGGGAAAGGTAGAGAGAAGGAGGTAACAGAGGAACAGAGGAACAGGGGGAAAGGTAGAGAGAAGGAGGTAACAGAGGAACAGAGAAACAGGGGGAAAGGTAGAGCGAAGGAGGGAACAGAGGAACAGAGGGACAGGGGGAAAGGTAGAGAGAAGGAGGGAACAGAGGAACAGAGGGACAGGGGGAAAGTTAGAGAGAAGGAGGGAACAGAGGAACAGAGGGACAGGGGGAAAGGTAGAGAGAAGGAGGGAACAGAGGAACAGAGGGAGAGGGGGAAAGGTAGAGAGAAGGAGGGAACAGAGGAACAGAGGGACAGGGGGAAAGGTAGAGAGAAGGAGGGAACAGAGGAACAGAGGGAGAGGGGGAAAGGTAGAGAGAAGGAGGGAACAGAGGAACAGAGGAACAGGGGGAAAGGTAGAGAGAAGGAGGGAACAGAGGAACAGAGGGACAGGGGGAAAGTTAGAGAGAAGGAGGGAACTGAGGAACAGAGGGAGAGGGGGAAAGGTAGAGAGAAGGAGGGAACAGAGGAACAGAGGAACAGAGGGAAAGGTAGAGAGGAGGGAACAAAAGGAAAGGTAGAGAGAAGGAAGGAACAGAGGAACAGAGGGACAGGGGGAAAGGTAGAGAGAAGGAGGGAACTGAGGAACAGAGGGACAGGGGGAAAGGTAGAGAGAAGGAAGGAACAGAGGAACAGAGGGAGAGGGGGAAAGGTAGAGAGGAGGGAACAGAGGAACAGAGAAACAGGGGGAAAGGTAGAGAGAAGGAAGGAACAGAGGAACAGAGGGACAGGGGGAAAGGTAGAGAGAAGGAAGGAACAGAGGAACAGAGAAACAGGGGGAAAGGTAGAGAGAAGGAGGGAACAGAGGAACAGAGGGACAGGGGGAAAGGTAGAGAGAAGGAGGGAACAGAGGAACAGAGGAACAGAGGGACAGGGGGAGAGAAGGAAGGAACAGAGGAACAGAGGGAGAGAAGGAGGGAAGTGTCACGCCCTGACCATAGAGAGCTTTTTATTCTCTATGTTGGTTAGGTCGGGGTGTGACTAGGGGGGGTGATCTAGGTTGTTTATTTCTATGTTGGCCTGGTATGGTTCCCAGTCAGAGACAGCTGTTTATCGTTGTCTCTGATTGGGGATCAAATTTAGGCAGCCATTTCCCCACTGTGTTTTGTGGGATCTTGTTTATGTGTAGTTGCCTTTGGGCACTCCATAGCTTCACGTGTAGTTTGCTCTTTATTGTTTTTTTTGCGTTTCACGAATTAAAAGATGTGGAACCCATATCACGCTGCGCTTTGGTCCGAATGTTATTACGATGATCGTGACAGGAACAGAGGGAAAGGTAGAGAATGAGAGCTGAATGTGTTTGACGTATTTTCTCTCTGGTTCCATTTGGGGTATGATGGAAATGCTGTGTGTACATACGCCTGTGTATGCATGTGAATTAGTGTGTGTGTGTGTGTGTGTGTGTGTGTGTGTGTGTGTGTGTGTGTGTGTGTGTGTGTGTTCTCATGCAGGGCAGAGATAGAAACAGAGGCCCAGAGCATGTGGTCCATTCACAGTGTGCTGCATCTCAAAAAACACCAGTGGAGCCAATCACAGTTAATTGCAGGTTATCGCTCCCCCTCCATTTCAAATGTGTAATTGGTTGGATCGCTGTATGTACCCTTTACTCCAACTACAGTATGTGTTGACTTAACAAACCCATCACAGTTTTATCTCCATGGTTAGCTTTCTAGGGTAGTAAACATTATGATATGATAAATCTGTAACTGACCTATGGGTTTTCTAAACATTACCCCTGTTACCTATCTGTCGACAAAACCTTCAGCCACCATTGTATAACCATGGTTATCTCTCTGGGGTAGTAAACATTATAATATGATAAATATCTCATTTTCTTCATCACCGTTCCTTGCCTAAACATTTCCCATCTCCAATCCGAGTGTAGCAATAGTCTGGGATGCTCAGGAAAATATACAGCCGTCTCTGTTCCAATAGTCTGGGATAGTCAGGAATATATACAGCCTTCTCTGTTCCAATAGTCTGGGATAGTCAGGAATATATACAGCCTTCTCTGTTCCAATAGTCTGGGATAGTCAGGAATATATACAGCCTTCTCTGTTCCAATAGTCTGGGATAGTCAGGAATATATACAGCCTTCTCTGTTCCAATAGTCTGGGATAGTCAGGAATATATACAGCCTTCTCTGTTCCAATAGTCTGGGATAGTCAGGAATATATACAGCCTTCTCTGTTCCAATAGTCTGGGATAGTCAGGAAAATATACAGCCTTCTCTGTTCCAATAGTCTGGGATAGTCAGGAATATATACAGCCTTCTCTGTTCCAATAGTCTGGGATAGTCAGGAATATATACAGCCTTCTCTGTTCCAATAGTCTGGGATAGTCAGGAATATATACAGCCTTCTCTGTTCCAAGTCAAGTCAAGTGATCCTGTCTTATCCCATAACAGGAAATAGAGTTTGGTGCCTTGACGATAAAAAAAGAAAAAGCCACATCACACATTGGTAACACGAATCAGTTTGGACTCCGGAGAAGCATTGGTTGAGAACTTGATTGACAACACACTGCTGGTTGCTGTGGGAACCATCTTTTACCCTCCATGCTGTGTCTCTCTCTATAATGTCTTACACAGGACACCTGTCAGAGAGAAACTAAGATATAGGATGCCTATCTAATGGCACCCTGTTCCTTATATAGTGCATTAGCACTGACCAGATCCTATAGGAACAGGGGGCCTTTTGACCAGATCCTATAGGAACAGGGGGCCTTTTGACCAGATCCCATAGGAACAGGGGGCCTTTTGACCAGATCCTATGGGAACAGGGGGCCTTTTGACCAGATCCCATAGGAACAGGGGGCCTTTTGACCAGATCCCATAGGAACAGGGGGCCTTTTGACCAGATCCTATAGGAACAGGTGGCCTTTTGACCAGATCCCATAGGAACAGGGGGCCTTTTGACCAGATCCTATAGGAACAGGGGGCATTTTGACCAGATCCTATAGGCCTTTTGACCAGATCCTATAGGAACAGGGAGCCTTTTGACCAGATCCTATAGGAACAGGGGGCCTTTTGACCAGATCCTATAGGAACAGGGGGCCTTTTAACCAGATCCTATAGGAACAGGGGCCTTTTGACCAGATCCTATAGGAACAGGGGGCCTGTTGACCAGATCCTAACAGGGTGGTTTATATTTTACCAACTCATAACAGGTGCTGTGTGTTATCAACTCATAACAGGTTCTATGTGTTATCAACTCATAACAGGTTCTGTGTTTTATCAACTCATAACAGGTTCCATGTGTTATCAACTCATAACAGGTTCTATGTCTTATCAACTCATAACAGGTTCTATGTGTTATCAGCTCATAACAGGTTCTATGTGTTATCAACTCATAACAGGTTCTATGTGTTATCAACTCATAACAGGTTCTATGTGTTATCAACTCATAACAGGTTCTATGTGTTATCAACTCATAACAGGTTCTATGTTTTATCAACTCATAACAGGTTCTATGTGTTATCAGCTCATAACAGGTGCTGTGTGTTATCAACTCATAACAGGTTCTATGTGTTATCAACTCATAACAGGTTCTATGTGTTATCAACTCATAACAGGTTCTGTGTGTTATCAACTCATAACAGGTTCTATGTGTTATCAACTCATAACAGGTTCTGTGTGTTATCAACTCATAACAGGTTCTGTGTGTTATCAACTCATAACAGGTTCTGTGTGTTATCAACTCATAACAGGTTCTATGTGTTATCAACTCATAACATGTTCTATGTGTTATCAACTCATAACAGGTTCTATGTGTTATCAACTCATAACAGGTTCTGTGTGTTATCAACTCATAACAGGTTCTATGTGTTATCAACTCATAACAGGTTCTATGTGTTATCAACTCATAACAGGTTCTATGTGTTATCAACTCATAACAGGTGCTGTGTGTTATCAACTCATAACAGGTGATGTGTGTTATCAACTCATAACAGGTTCTATGTGTTATCAACTCATAACAGGTTCTATGTGTTATCAACTCATAACAGGTTCTATGTGTTATCAACTCATAACAGGTTCTACAGTATGTGTTATCAACTCATAACAGGTTCTGTGTGTTATCAACTCATAACAGGTTCTGTGTGTTATCAACTCATAACAGGTTCTATGTGTTATCAACTCATAACAGGTTCTATGTGTTATCAACTCATAACAGGTGATGTGTGTTATCAACTCATAACAGGTTCTGTGTGTTATCAACTCATAACAGGTTCTATGTGTTATCAACTCATAACAGGTTCTGTGTTTTATCAACTCATAACAGGTTCCTTGTGTTATCAACTCATAACAGGTTCTATGTGTTATCAACTCATAACAGGTAATATGTATTATCAACTCATAACAGGTTCTGTGTGTTATCAACTCATAACAGGTTCTATGTGTTATCAACTCATAACAGGTTCTATGTGTTATCAACTCATAACAGGTTCTATGTGTTATCAACTCATAACAGGTTCTATGTGTTATCAGCTCATAACAGGTTCTATGTGTTATCAACTCATAACAGGTTCTATGTGTTATCAACTCATAACAGGTTCTATGTGTTATCAACTCATAACAGGTTCTATGTGTTATCAACTCATAACAGGTTCTATGTTTTATCAACTCATAACAGGTTCTATGTTTTATCAACTCATAACAGGTTCTATGTGTTATCAACTCATAACAGGTTCTATGTGTTATCAACTCATAACAGGTTCTATGTGTTATCAACTCATAACAGGTTCTATGTGTTATCAACTCATAACAGGTTCTATGTGTTATCAACTCATAACAGGTTCTGTGTGTTATCAACTCATAACAGGTTCTATGTGTTATCAACTCATAACAGGTTCTATGTGTTATCAACTCATAACAGGTTCTATATGTTATCAACTCATAACAGGTGATGTGTGTTATCAACTCATAACAGGTTCTATGTGTTATCAACTCATAACAGGTGCTGTATGTTATCAACTCATAACAGGTGATGTGTGTTATCAACTCATAACAGGTTCTATGTGTTATCAACTCATAACAGGTTCTATGTGTTATCAACTCATAACAGGTTCTATGTGTTATCAACTCATAACATGTTCTATGTGTTATCAACTCATAACAGGTTCTATGTGTTATCAACTCATACCAGGTTCTATGTGTTATCAACTCATAACAGGTGCTGTGTGTTATCAACTCATAACAGGTAATATGTGTTATCAACTCATAACAGGTTCTATGTGTTATCAACTCATAACAGGTTCTATGTGTTATCAACTCATAACAGGTTCTGTGTGTTATCAACTCATAACAGGTTCTGTGTGTTATCAACTCATAACAGGTTCTGTGTGTTATCAACTCATAACAGGTTCTATGTGTTATCAACTCATAACAGGTTCTATGTGTTATCAACTCATAACAGGTTCTGTGTTTTATCAACTCATAACAGGTTCCTTGTGTTATCAACTCATAACAGGTTCTATGTGTTATCAACTCATAACAGGTTCTATGTGTTATCAACTCATAACAGGTTCTACAGTATGTGTTATCAAATCATAACAGGTTCTGTGTGTTATCAACTCATAACAGGTTCTATGTGTTATCAACTCATAACAGGTGCTGTGTGTTATCAAATCATAACAGGTGCTGTGTGTTATCAACTCATAACAGGTTCTGTGTGTTATCAACTCATAACAGGTTCTATGTGTTATCAACTCATAACAGGTTCTGTGTTTTATCAACTCATAACAGGTTCTGTGTTTTATCAACTCATAACAGGTTCCTTGTGTTATCAACTCATAACAGGTTCTATGTGTTATCAACTCATAACAGGTTCTGTGTTTTATCAACTCATAACAGGTTCCTTGTGTTATCAACTCATAACAGGTTCTATGTGTTATCAACTCATAACAGGTAATATGTATTATCAACTCATAACAGGTTCTGTGTGTTATCAACTCATAACAGGTTCTATGTGTTATCAACTCATAACAGGTTCTACAGTATGTGTTATCAACTCATAACAGGTTCTGTGTGTTATCAACTCATAACAGGTTCTATGTGTTATCAACTCATAACAGGTTCTGTGTTTTATCAACTCATAACAGGTTCCTTGTGTTATCAACTCATAACAGGTTCTATGTGTTATCAACTCATAACAGGTAATATGTATTATCAACTCATAACAGGTTCTGTGTGTTATCAACTCATAACAGGTTCTATGTGTTATCAACTCATAACAGGTTCTATGTGTTATCAACTCATAACAGGTTCTATGTGTTATCAACTCATAACAGGTTCTATGTGTTATCAGCTCATAACAGGTTCTATGTGTTATCAACTCATAACAGGTTCTATGTTTTATCAACTCATAACAGGTTCTATGTGTTATCAACTCATAACAGGTTCTATGTGTTATCAACTCATAACAGGTTCTATGTGTTATCAACTCATAACAGGTTCTATGTGTTATCAACTCATAACAGGTTCTATGTGTTATCAACTCATAACAGGTTCTGTGTGTTATCAACTCATAACAGGTTCTATGTGTTATCAACTCATAACAGGTTCTATGTGTTATCAACTCATAACAGGTTCTATATGTTATCAACTCATAACAGGTGATGTGTGTTATCAACTCATAACAGGTTCTATGTGTTATCAACTCATAACAGGTGCTGTATGTTATCAACTTATAACAGGTGATGTGTGTTATCAACTCATAACAGGTTCTATGTGTTATCAACTCATAACAGGTTCTATGTGTTATCAACTCATAACAGGTTCTATGTGTTATCAACTCATAACAGGTTCTATGTGTTATCAACTCATAACATGTTCTATGTGTTATCAACTCATAACAGGTTCTATGTGTTATCAACTCATAACAGGTGATGTGTGTTATCAACTCATAACAGGTTCTATGTGTTATCAACTCATAACAGGTTCTATGTGTTATCAACTCATAACAGGTTCTATGTGTTATCAACTCATAACAGGTGATGTGTGTTATCAACTCATAACAGGTTCTATGTGTTATCAACTCATAACAGGTTCTACAGTATGTGTTATCAACTCATAACAGGTTCTGTGTGTTATCAACTCATAACAGGTGCTGTGTGTTATCAACTCATAACAGGTTCTATGTGTTATCAACTCATAACAGGTTCTGTGTTTTATCAACTCATAACAGGTTCCTTGTGTTATCAACTCATAACAGGTTCTATGTGTTATCAACTCATAACAGGTAATATGTATTATCAACTCATAACAGGTTCTGTGTGTTATCAACTCATAACAGGTTCTATGTGTTATCAACTCATAACAGGTTCTATGTGTTATCAACTCATAACAGGTTCTATGTGTTATCAACTCATAACAGGTTCTATGTGTTATCAACTCATAACAGGTGATGTGTGTTATCAACTCATAACAGGTTCTATGTGTTATCAACTCATAACAGGTTCTACAGTATGTGTTATCAACTCATAACAGGTTCTGTGTGTTATCAACTCATAACAGGTTCTATGTGTTATCAACTCATAACAGGTTCTATGTGTTATCAACTCATAACAGGTGATGTGTGTTATCAACTCATAACAGGTTCTATGTGTTATCAACTCATAACAGGTTCTACAGTATGTGTTATCAACTCATAACAGGTTCTGTGTGTTATCAACTCATAACAGGTTCTATGTGTTATCAACTCATAACAGGTTCTGTGTTTTATCAACTCATAACAGGTTCCTTGTGTTATCAACTCATAACAGGTTCTATGTGTTATCAACTCATAACAGGTAATATGTATTATCAACTCATAACAGGTTCTGTGTGTTATCAACTCATAACAGGTTCTATGTGTTATCAACTCATAACAGGTTCTATGTGTTATCAACTCATAACAGGTTCTATGTGTTATCAACTCATAACAGGTTCTATGTGTTATCAGCTCATAACAGGTTCTATGTGTTATCAACTCATAACAGGTTCTATGTGTTATCAACTCATAGCATGTTCTATGTGTAATCAACTCATAACAGGTTCTATGTGTTATCAACTCATAACAGGTTCTATGTTTTATCAACTCATAACAGGTTCTATGTGTTATCAGCTCATAACATGTTCTATGTGTTATCAACTCATAACAGGTTCTATGTGTTATCAACTCATAACAGGTTCTATGTGTTATCAACTCATAACAGGTTCTATGTGTTATCAACTCATAACAGGTTCTATGTGTTATCAACTCATAACAGGTTCTGTGTGTTATCAACTCATAACAGGTTCTATGTGTTATCAACTCATAACAGGTTCTATGTGTTATCAACTCATAACAGGTTCTATATGTTATCAACTCATAACAGGTGATGTGTGTTATCAACTCATAACAGGTTCTATGTGTTATCAACTCATAACAGGTGCTGTATGTTATCAACTCATAACAGGTGATGTGTGTTATCAACTCATAACAGGTTCTATGTGTTATCAACTCATAACAGGTTCTATGTGTTATCAACTCATAACAGGTTCTATGTGTTATCAACTCATAACAGGTTCTATGTGTTATCAACTCATAACATGTTCTATGTGTTATCAACTCATAACAGGTTCTATGTGTTATCAACTCATAACAGGTGATGTGTGTTATCAACTCATAACAGGTTCTATGTGTTATCAACTCATAACAGGTTCTATGTGTTATCAACTCATAACAGGTTCTATGTGTTATCAACTCATAACAGCTTCTATGTGTTATCAACTCATAACATGTTCTATGTGTTATCAACTCATAACAGGTTCTATGTGTTATCAACTCATAACAGGTTCTATGTGTTATCAACTCATAACAGGTTCTGTGTGTTATCAACTCATAACAGGTTCTGTGTGTTATCAACTCATAACAGGTTCTATGTGTTATCAACTCATAACAGGTTCTATGTGTTATCAACTCATAACAGGTTCTATGTGTTATCAACTCATAACAGGTTCTGTGTGTTATCAACTCATAACAGGTTCTATGTGTTATCAACTCATAACAGGTTCTATGTGTTATCAACTCATAACAGGTTCTATGTGTTATCAACTCATAACAGGTTCTATGTGTTATCAACTCATAACAAGTGCTGTGTGTTATCAACTCATAAAAGGTTCTACAGTATGTGTTATCAACTCATAACAGGTGCTGTGTTTTTTCAACTCATAACAGGTTCTATGTGTTATCAACTCATAACAGGTAATATGTGTTATCAACTCATACCAGGTTCTATGTGTTATCAACTCATAACAGGTTCTATGTGTTATCAACTCATAACAGGTTCTATGTGTTATCAACTCATACCAGGTTCTATGTGTTATCAACTCATAACAGGTTCTATGTGTTATCAACTCATACCAGGTTCTATGTGTTATCAACTCATAACAGGTTCTGTGTGTTATCAACTCATAACAGGTTCTGTGTGTTATCAACTCATAACAGGTTCTATGTGTTATCAACTCATAACAGGTTCTATGTTTTATCAACTCATAACAGGTTCTATGTGTTATCAGCTCATAACAGGTTCTATGTGTTATCAACTCATAACAGGTGCTGTGTGTTATCAACTCATAACAGGTTCTACAGTATGTGTTATCAACTCATAACAGGTTCTGTGTGTTATCAACTCATAACAGGTTCTGTGTTTTATCAACTCATAACAGGTTCCTTGTGTTATCAACTCATAACAGGTTCTATGTGTTATCAACTCATAACAGGTCATATGTGTTATCAACTCATAACAGGTTCTGTGTGTTATCAACTCATAACAGGTTCTATGTGTTATCAACTCATAACAGGTTCTATGTGTTATCAACTCATAACAGGTTCTATGTGTTATCAACTCATAACAGGTTCTATGTGTTATCAGCTCATAACAGGTTCTATGTGTTATCAACTCATAACAGGTTCTATGTGTTATCAACTCATAACAGGTTCTATGTGTTATCAACTCATAACAGGTTCTATGTGTTATCAACTCATAACAGGTTCTATGTTTTATCAACTCATAACAGGTTCTATGTGTTATCAGCTCATAACATGTTCTATGTGTTATCAACTCATAACAGGTTCTATGTGTTATCAACTCATAACAGGTTCTATGTGTTATCAACTCATAACAGGTTCTATGTGTTATCAACTCATAACAGGTTCTGTGTGTTATCAACTCATAACAGGTTCTATGTGTTATCAACTCATTACAGGTTCTATGTGTTATCAACTCATAACAGGTTCTATGTGTTATCAACTCATAACAGGTGATGTGTGTTATCAACTCATAACAGGTTCTATGTGTTATCAACTCATAACAGGTGCTGTATGTTATCAACTCATAACAGGTGATGTGTGTTATCAACTCATAACAGGTTCTATGTGTTATCAACTCATAACAGGTTCTATGTGTTATCAACTCATAACAGGTTCTATGTGTTTATCAACTCATAACATGTTCTATGGTTATCAACTCATAACAGGTTCTATGTGTTATCAACTCATAACAGGTTCTATGTGTTATCAACTCATAACAGGTTCTATGTGTTATCAACTCATAACAGGTTCTATGTGTTATCAACTCAACAGGTTCTATGTGTTATCAACTCATAAAGGTTCTATGTGTTATCAACTCATAACAGGTTCTGTGTGTTTAACTCATAACAGGTTCTATGTGTTATCAACTCATAA